>NW_012101266.1:1533720-1560547 GCF_000951045.1 Mandrillus leucophaeus | reverse complement strand
GTCTGTTCATATCCTTTGCCCACTCTTTGATGGGGTTGTTTGATTTTTTCTTGTAAATTTGTTTAAGTTCTTTGTAGATTCTGGATATTAGCCCTTTGTCAGATGAGTAGTTTGCAAAAATTTTCTTACATTCTGTAAGTTGCCACATTATATAATCTGTCATTGATGGGCATTAACATTAATTCCATGTCTTTGCTATTGTGAATAGTGCTGCAGTGAACATCCACATGCATGTGTCTTTATGATAGAATGATTTATATTCCTTTGGGTGTATATCCAGTAATGGGATTGCTGGGTCTCATGGCAGTTCTGTTTTTAGCTCCTTGAGGAATCATCACACTGATTCCACAATGGTTGAACTAATTTACACTCCCACCAACAGTGTAAGAGCAGTCCATTTCTCCATAACTTCACCAGCAAGTATTTTTTTATTTTTTTTAGTAATAGCCATTTTGACTGTTGTTAGGTGGTATTTCATTGAGGTTTTGATTTGCATTTGTCTAATGATTAGTGATGTCCAGCATTTTTTCATGTGCTTATTGGCCACCTCTATATCTTCTTTTGAAAAGTATCTTTTCATATCCTTTGCCTAATTTGTAATAGGGTTATTCATTTTTTGCTTGTCAATTTGTTTACATTGCTTATAGATTCTGGATATTTGATTTTTGTCAAATGCATAGTTTGCAAATATTTTCTCCATTCTGTGGGTTGTATGTTTACTTTATTGATAGTTTATTTGGCTGTGCAGAAGCTCTTTAGTTTAATTAGGTCCCATTAGTCAACTTTTGTTTTTGTTGTAATTGCTTTTGGCATCTTCATTCTGAAATCTTTTCCAGGTCTTATGTCCAGCACGATATCCCCTAGTTTATCTTCCAGTGTTTTTATATTTTTAGGTTTTAAATATAAATCTTTAATCCATCCTGAGTTAATGTTTGCATATGGTGTAAGGATGGGCTCCAACTTCAATCTTTTGTATGTGGCTAGCCAGTTATCACGGGACATAATCTGCTGTCCAGATGCCTCCTGGGGGAACGTGGGGTTGTGCCTGCCTGCAAAGTTCAGGCAGAAGTACAACTTGTGGACTGGAAGCTCTAGCAGGTATGGCTTTTCTGGCTATGAGAAGTTAAGGTAGGTGTAGTTGCCCATCCTGCCATCCATGTATTTCCCAGGACAATAGGAGGCTGCACCCTCTCGCTGGGTTCACACGGAAGTGGGACTTCTAGGCTGGAGCCTTCAGTAGGTATTTACCACTTGGCTACCAGTGATGACAGTGGCTGGAGTTGCTGGCCATGCTATCTGTTTTTTGCCTGGGGCAACAGGAGGCTGTGGCCACCAGCTGAGTTCAGAGAGAAGTGGAACTGCTGGGCCAGAAGTTGGCACTGAACTTTGTCTGGTGATGGAAGGTGGAGCAATCTTATTGCTCCCAGGGACCATGACATTGCTCCCAGGGACCCTGCTGGGGTTATGGTGCCCTTGCTGGTCAGCTCCAAGGCCCAAGGCTTGTAGAAGTTCCCTTGGACTTGAGAGTTGCCCTTGCAAAGCATTCACGTGGCGCTGTGCTTGTCTAATAGTGCAGTGGGGAGTGTAGGGGGCCAGGCGCATTCTCCCATTCTTAGTCTTTCACAATTCCCTTTGGAGAATGTGAATCCCCTAGATGGCTCTCACTCATTCACCTTTCCTGTGTTGGAGACGTTCTCCTGGCTCCACGCTGAGCCTAAATGGGCTGGTACCCACTTTTGCTCCTCTCTTGCTCTCTGTGTCACCCTGCTGCGTGATGGATCCCAATGTTGTTTCTCAGATGACTATCCTGCAGGATCTAGCCCTTTTGTTTCCTTTCTGTGAGAGCAGTACACACGAGCTGCTTCTAGTTTGCCATCTTCACCTTTTAAAATGAATTATATAGTATGTTCATTAACTTATGTAGAAATAGATTATTTTCTGTCTTTTATATTTTTGATTCGTTCCAAATTGCTTATGTTAGTGGAATAGAGTAGAATTTAGAACAGAATTATGCAGATTTGTCTGATAGATTGGTAGTTTGATAGATAGATGTAAAAATGGATGGAATGCGTGGTAAACTGGTTAGTACAATGTCTGGTATGCAGTTTTCCCTCCATAAATATGAGCTGAGTATCATCTTACAGAGGTTTGTTGTTAAAATTATTGTATACCCCATGGGGAGGTATTAATCTTAAAAATAAAACAATTGTTGAGAAGTAGCATCATTAAACAGAATATTTTGAAAATGTCATATGATGTTTTTCACTATGATTTAATTTATTTGCCTGAACAATCAAAATTGTTCATAAAAGAAGACTCAGCCTTGGACCTTTTAAACAGCTGCAATATAGTACACTTTACTTAAAATACATATGCTGCAAGATACTTTTCAATTTAGGATTTGGAAAGGTGATGACAAAATTATAGTTGTCAAAATGGTGATTTTCAATAAGTACTGTAATTAGTATGCATTGCTTCTAGAAATTATACTTTTTAGCAATGGGCCATGCATGACTCACTTGTATTTGCATATAATCAGTGCATGTTAGAAATAAATGTCCATTTATCTTCAGAATACAGAGAATGAAAATTTGGCCTAAAAAGTGATGTTAATTAAAATACCTTATCAGATCCTACCCATATCTTATACGAAATGTCGTTTTTGTGTTCTGTAGAGAACTCTGTTAACGTTAGTTACACGCTCTTTCAAATTTAGTCTGTGCCAGGTTGTGAAAGCCACTGGAGAGCTCCTTCTTTTCTCTGATTCCTGGATAAATAGACCAAGAATTCTCTTTAAGCATTTGGTAAATATGTATAACTCCTCTTGAAGCCACCTGCCACACCCACGCCTGTTGTAAAGAAAGCACCATACTTCATCACAACAGATTTTCAGAGTGAACTCCATGGAATAAGCCTAACAATTGTTCAAAACTCGCAGCAGACATCATTTGTTCCTTTGCTCTCAGAAGTTTTGGCTCAGATGCTTATCACTGTGCCTGAGCTTTCCTATCTGCCTTTGGATTCCTCTGATCTGGGGACCCTTCTTGACTCCTGTCCTGTCTTTTTTGAATCATGTCTCTCTGGCATGATTTTGGATCGGCACCTTCTTTTAACGTCAGTACACCGGATTTGCTGCATTCAGAGAATACTTCCATCTCTAGATCCAGAAGACAAGTTGCTTCCTGGGAGAACAGCTTCCAATCTTCTCATGACAAGAGATGTAAATACTGGGAATTCTTATAATAAGAAATTTAATTTCAGCGTTTCTAACAAGTGACTCTCACCAACTTACCATTCCCACCAAATACACATATTCTAATCTTTGATAAAATGTCGATGATATGTTCTTGCTTTTCTCTTTACATATATTTTATCAAAGTTTTCAGGTCATTGATTATTCTTTTATGTGCCCAAATATCCAACTTAATTTTAAATTAAGGATTTCCTTAAAAAAAAAATCTCTCTGTTTCTGGGCAATATGGTGATGGAAAAGGTTGTAAATCTCATCAGTCTTATCCAGCTCCTTCCTTATCATGTAAGGAAATGAGCAGATTATGTTTATTGAAAGTATACTTGTTAAAGCCTGATTGGGCAAGCACAGTTAGCATTGTTTTGATTCAAGATTGCAGAAGTTCTAGCATTTGTGAAACACTCATATTTAGATTAGACATTTAATAGATGTGTTTCATTTGCAAAGAAAACATTTTGCCAGACTTTCAATAAAATTGTATATGAAATCATCTAGAGATTATGACATTTAGTATGACTAGCCAAGATAATTCTTATGAATTTCTTTGAAAATGGGGAAAAAATGTCCAATTGCATCCTTCTAAAGCTGGTTTATAGAGATAATTTTTTTACTAATATTTTAAATAAACTACTTCTGATTGAATCTGTGTACCAAAAGGTATGTGCTACTGCATTAATTTTCAGTTTAATTCAGAATATCACATTGAATAATATTATGTAGTATTGACAACTAGTATTATATTTAAAGCAGCCTGGAGGATAAATTGATTCCTGTAGACATTTATTTAAGAACCTATACTTTTTCTCAGAGAGAAATTAATTCTGATTGCTGCGAACAGAATGAAGTCTTTTTCCACTGACTTAGTTTGCTTCTCTATTTCCCATGTGGTGATTCTAAATTCTCTGCATTCTGTGTCACTGCTCTCCAATTGATAAAGGAGTTCTGGTCCTTAGTTACCTTTTGCCCAGAATGTAATGTTTCTCCAAAGTCCTAACATAGTGAAGTCAATTTTGCTCTCATAGTCTCAGGCTCTGTTTGTTGACAACTGATAGGTGTGCTGGATATATCTTAGCTTCTTGAGTATGACTGAGCAAGTGTGTCCCTGGCTTTATTTAAGTGCCTTTTAATATAAGAAAATGATGCTTAAAGAAAGAAAGTGATGTTTTAAATGGTGTTACTTAATTCCTGAATCTATGTGGACTCCCAAATTTCTATATTTTCAATTTTGTTTCATTATATTCAATGTACAATAATTTATTTTTCAAATTAGCAAAATGGTGTAAGCTATTTAAAAAAAAAATCAAACATTGCTGAAACTTGTAAGGTGAAATAGTAAAATTTCAATTCCCTAGAGGAATTCCTTTAACAAACATTTTTCTGTACAAGTTATATATCTATGAAGCCTGCTAGTAACATCCAAGTGTGAAGCAAACTTTTTTCTTCTCATAGCCTTTTAATTTGCTCAAAGTAATTAGTTTATTCATTGGATGGAAATGTAGGAGATTCCATGAATTTTGGTTTTATTTTAAGATAAAAAGATCAGTCTGGATTCAGAATACACAATTCTATGTAATAGTTAATATATCAGTATTCATTCAGAGATCAGATTTCACAATGCCTGACTCCAGTCAAGGCTGCTCTGGAATAAGCCTAGAAAAACTTTGAGGAATCATATTAGCTTATTCTCTCTCTTTCTTATGAATGTCCTTGATCAATCTCTCTCTAGCTTCTGCTACTGATTTCTCATGGTTTTGGCATTTTTGGTGGAGAAGTTAGGGGGGTTAAGGAAAAAAAAAAAAACAACGTTTGACAGGCACGGTTGTAAGCTAGCTTCATTTATAAAGATTTAAAAAAAATGATCTGTGACTTCTTCAGAATTTCTCTACCCCCATAGCTGGGTGTTGAGAGATAATTCCCCATGGGTCTCTTACATTTCTGCCCATCTTGTAAACAGAGGCACTGTATTACTTTGTTCTGGACATCTTTTTGTTATTGGACATCACATTTGTACAGCAAACAGCCTTGGAATAGAGAGAGAGCATCTATCTCCAGAACAAACAAAATATATGCTTAATTCCTTTTATAAAAATGTTGGACTCCTTAAATTCAGAGACCTGTTCAAGGCTGGGTATGAATGCACTCTTTCCATAATAAAATAGATTCCTTGTTCAACCCCTGACATTATGACTCAATAGAACTGTCTCAGTAGGCACCTCAGATAACAGTCACTTCATGCATCATGGCCAGGTGCTAAGTCTCTATTAATACCCACATGTGCTCCAGAGTTTTTCTCCAATAAGGAGAGCATCACTGTGCTTCAGAAACTGGGGTAGACCTTGCACTTTATGTAGTTATTTAATTACTCCAACACTGTATAAAGCTCTCTTTCTCTGACAAATTTCCTTTGTACCCTTGTCAAAAATGAATTGACTGTGTATATGCAGGGTTGTTTCTAAACTCTGTTCTATTATATCCTGTTGATCTGTTTATCTTTCTATCAATACCATATCATGTTGATTGTTGTCACTATTACTGTATATTAAGTTGTTCAAAATCAGATATTGTAAGAAATCCAATTTTATTACCTCTTTTCAAAGTTGTTTGACTATTTTAGGCCTTTTGCATTTCCATATGAATTTTAGGATTGGCTTCCATATGAATTTTAGGATTAGAATTTTTACCAAAAAATTTGCTGAGACTTCTGTTGGACTTCTGTTGAATTTACATTTGTAAATAATATGATAAATAGTGACACCTTTATATTTAGTATTTTGATCCATGAACACACTATACATCTCCACTTATTTATATCTTTTTAAATTTATTTCAGCAACAATTTGTAGTTTTCAGGGTATAGATATTTGGTCAGATTGAGGCTTTGGTATACATTTTCAATTCTATTATAAATGATATTGCTTTTGTAATTACAATTTCTGACTGTTTACTGTTAGAATATATCGATCTCGTATATTGATACAATATTGTATCAATTTAGCCAACATTGCTAAATTCCCTTTTTAATTCTACTTTTTGTCAATTTTATAGTACTTTCTATTTAGATGATTATATCACATGAAAATAAAGAGTTTTACCTCTTTTACAATCCTAGTGCCATTTATTTCTTTTTCTTACCTTGTTACACTGGCTACAACCTCCTGTCAAATCTTGAATAGAAGTGATCATTCCTAACCTTAGTGAGATAGGAGCAAATATTTTACTATTAGAAAGATATCAACTGTGAATTTTTTTTGGTTGCTCTTTGTCAGTTGAGACAGGTCCTTTGTGTACTTGAAAAAAATATGCTTTCTGCTCTTATTGTGTTTTATTCATGTTAATTAGGTCAAATAGAAAATGTTGCTCAAAGCTTCTATATCTTCACTGATTTTGAACCTACACTTTCTATAAATTATGATAAGGAAGGCACTGAAGCCTCTAATTATATTTATAAATTTATTTCTAAAAGTATTTCTGTTAGGTTTTGCTTCATAATTTGGAGCTATATTATCAGGTGCATAAATGGTTAGGTATGTTATGTCTTCTTGATAAATTGACTTTTATATTTATGACATGGCCTTCTTGGTCTCTGGTAATATTATTTTCTTTGAAATATATTTTGTCTAATATTAATATACCATTCCAACTTTCTTTTGATTAATGTTCGTATAGTATTTTTTTTTTTCAGCCTTTTACCTTTAACTTTTTATGTCTTTATAAAGTGGATTTATTGTAGGCAAATAATGAGTATTGCTTTGTTATACAATCTTATAATTTCTACCTTTTAATTGGGGTGTGTTTGGACTATTTACATTTGATATATTATTGATATGATTAGGTTTAAGCCTACATTTTGCTATTTGCTTCATCTCTCCCTTGTTCCCCTTTTTCTTTTTTCTCCTTTTTTAAATTAATTGAGCATTCAAATTATTTTATATTATCTCCTTTGTTGACTTGTAATTTAAAACTATGTCTTGTAAATATGTGAATTAATTCTTTATTATTAGTACTTACACGGCATGGGTAGCTATAGAATAAAATTTTTTTAGGGCAAAAATATGACATACTGTTTCTTATAAGGCCATAGGGGTATTGAAAACCTCTAACCTACATATTCAAGATCCACATGATTCCTTTCTCTCCAAATTCCATGATTTTAATTGCCTAATTAAGATTAACTTCATTGCCTAATTAATTTTCCCAGGATGTTTGTAGGTTCTTGTTCTTGTCTTAATATTCCAGCTTTGAAAAATGAGCTGGGCAACTAATGTTAACTGCTCTGATACTCATCTCTTTTACCACCTTTCCCCAGCATCACTAGTATATGAATTGCCAAAATTCAGTTAAAACTAAAATTTATTCTTTTTATTCTAGTTGTCGCTTACAGTTTGTAGTAGACTATTTTACATATAGTATAAGAGTTTTACAATATGTTTTATTTCTCATATCCTAATTATTGTCTTAGTTTCATGTCTTTTCCTTCTACATTTTGTAAACTCCAGACATATCACATCTTTATAATTTTCGTTTAAACTCTAAATTATATTTTAAACAATTTTAATAATTCTTAAGGAAAATTATGTTTATTCAGTGAGTTACCATTTCTGGTCTTCCATATTCCTTTCTGTAGAGCATTCTGACAGGATTATTTTCTTTAACATTTCTTGTAATGCAGTGTAGTTCTGCTGGTGCTATTTCCTTTTAGGTTTTGTATTTTATTTCCCTTTTGTTGTTCAAAGATAATTTAGCTGTGTTTAGAATTCTTGACTGACAATTTTCCTTTCCTTTTAGTATTTCCAAATGTTATTCCAGTATCTTTTGATTTTAATGATTACCTATTAGCTATTTTTTTTTTTTTTTTTTTTTGAGACAGAGTCTCGCTCTATTGCCCAGACTGCAGCGCAGTGGCACTATCTTGGCTCACTGCAAGCTCTGCCTCCTGGATTCATGCCATTCTCCTGCCTCAGCCTCCTGGTAGCTGGGACTACAAGCACTCTCCATCATGCCCAGCTAATTTTTTGTATTTTCAGTAGAGATGGGATTTCACCTTGTTAGCCAGGATGGTCTCAATCTCCTGACCTCGTGATCAACCTGCTTCAGCCTCTCAAAGTGCTGGGATTACAGGTGTGACCCACTGCACCTAGCCTAGAAATCTTATGTCATTCTTATCTTTCTTCTTCTGTCCATATTTTTTCTTTTTCTTTAATATTTTAGTTTTTCATTAGTTTTACTCAATTTAATTATTAAGTGCTATCCAGTACTTTTCTTCCTATTTTTATACTTAGAGGTTTCTTGGATTTTCTAGGATTCATGATTTTTGGTTTTTATCTGATTTTTAGTGTTTTGACAATGATTTCTTTAATTTTTGTCTTCTCTCATTCTTCTCCTCTTTGGAGAATTCCAATTACACATATGCTTAATATTTTCCTAAATGGTCTGATTATTTTTTAAGTCTTTGTTGTACTTTGTGCTTCACTTCAGATCCTATCTACTGCTATTCTTCAAGTTTATTAATTTTCTTCTGCATTATTTCATTTGATGTTGATTCTATCTGCCATATTTTTCACCTCATGCATTGTGGTTTTCATCTCTAGAAGTTCAATTTAGGTATTTTTACATATTCCATGTCTCTACTTAACAGATTTAATCTTTTATTTAGCTTTTAGATATATGGAATTCAGTTATAATGGTGGATATAATGTTTTTGTCAAATAATTCAATCATGTGTGTCATTTTAGGGTCAATTTTTATTGATTGACTTTTCTTCTAGTAATTGGTCTTATTTTCCCATTTCTTTGATTGCCTGGAAATTATTTATTGGATGCAAAAATGTAAACTGTGCCCTGCTGAGAAATGGATAGTTCTGTATTCTTATACCAAAAAAAAAAAAAAAAAAAAAAAAAGTTGACCTTTGTTACCTGACCTGGTTAAATATTAAAATAAAATAAAATTAAAACAGATTGATTATTTTGAATCTTGCTTTTAAACTGTTAGATGGAACCAGGACAGCATTTATTTTAGGGCAATTTTGTCCCATTATTGAGGCAATTTCATTTTGTGGCTCTATCTAATGCCTGATGAATTATGAGGATTTCTACTCTGGCTGCTGAGAATGGGAAATATTGCTGTCTCTGCGTAAGTTTCATAGCTTTCAGCCTCTAATCATTTTTGTTGGTTCTTTCCTTAAGCAGATGAATTACAAGCGTGTACTGATTAGTACCAAACTTAAGACTTGCATTTAACCTCTAAAGCTCTTCCAAACTCTCTCTCCTTTAAGTTTTCTTCTCTCTTACACTGTTATTTTTGAGTCAGTTTTGCCTCTTTATATTTCATATTTATTCCCATAACTCAGAGAGATCCAGTGGTTTCTGTGAATCTCTTGTTGGGTTTTCTGGCCCTGCACTGTGGTCTGTAAATTATCTGTAGGTAGTGAACTGGACAATTATAATTTTCTCATAAATCATTTCACATCTCTTGGTATCACTGACCTTTTATGCTTGTTGCTGTAGTCTGGAAAACCATTGCTTCAATTACTCTGTCTGGTATTTAATTGTGTTCTGGAAACAGGGTAACTCTGGTTCTTGTTACTTCATCTTGACTAAAAGTAGAAGTCCTGGAGTTTGTACTTGGAGTCTTTTATTGGGTCTTAATAAGGAACCAATTCTTATCCATTACAGATATTTCTAGCATTATTGAAACCTCAGGATTATTTGGCTCAAGATATAGGGAAGTTTGCACCATAGCTAGACTTATTGCAAAGTCTTTTCTTACTCTCTGCTCTACTCAAAAGAGAGAAACTTATGGGTCATGCCATAAGTGGATCAAAGCAATATTCCCATGTGCAGTATATTCTACCTTAAAAATGGACTCAAGTCCACCAAATGCTTTGCCACTTTTGCAATGGTAGGAGGCATAGCTTGAACAATTTTCTGCTTTTCTTTATTAGCGCTATTCTGGCATTCTCCAGTCAAGTGGATCAATACACACTTCACTGATAGGTCAGACTCATGAATCTTTCTAGTGTTTAATCGCAGACTTCTAGCTTGTGAGCACTAGGGCATATAAATTACTTGACATTTGTTACTCACTACATCCAATTAGCCTGATATCATTAATATAATGGATCAACCTGATGTTTTGAGGAATAGCAAGTCATCAAAATCCCTATAGACTATGTTATGGTAGAAAACATGAGAGTTAATATAGGTTTGTGGCAAAACAATGAATGTGTACTGCTGTTGCCTTGAAAAAGCAAACTGGTATTGATTATCTCTACCAGTGGGTAGGAAAGTAAGCATTTGCTCAATCAATAGCTGTATGCTGATTACCAGGTGCTGCACTAAACTGTCTTAGTAAAAATTCCACATCCTGCATTGTAGCTTTGCTTCGTTTTTTTTTTTTTTTTTTTGAGACGGAGTCTCGCTCTGTCGCCCAGGCTGGAGTGCAGTGGCCGGATCTCAGCTCACTGCAAGCTCCGCCTCCCGGGTTCACGCCATTCTCCTGCCTCAGCCTCCCGAGTAGCTGGGACTACAGGCGCCCGCCACCTCGCTCGGCTAGTTTTTTGTATTTCTTAATAGAGACGGGGTTTCACCGTGTTAGCCAGGATGGTCTCGATCTCCTGACCTCGTGATCCGCCCGTCTCGGCCTCCCAAAGTGCTGGGATTACAGGCTTGAGCCACCGCGCCCGGCCTATGCTAGTTGATTATCATCTACTCATAGTACATTTTTTTTCTGGGACAAAATAAAATAACTATAAAAATGATTTGATTGAGACTGTCACTCCTATATCCTCTAAGCTCTAATAGTAGCTCTAATCTTTGAAAGTATTCTCAAGATGCAGTTTTGTTTTTGATTTATTCTTCTGGCTCCAGTACAGAAAGTGGTTTTGGGGCCAGATACACAGAGCATTTATTCAATTAGACATGTGGGGACTAGTATATGATTATGAAGTGAGTCCTTAGACCTGTTGGACCTATTGTGAGCAAAATTGAACAAAAACTCCGTTTATTACCCATCCTCTATAAACCTAATACATGATGTGAAGAAGCATGATGATGTTTTGAGTGCTTTGGTACCAGTGCTAGCTCAGTCCTGTAGCGTCTAGTTCTGTGTCTATAAGTCTGTCTTTACAGACTCACCATACAGAGGTTACCTGGGAAATTTCAAGAACATAAGCCTGAGATTGAAATTATTTGAAAAACCTGGAGAATGTGTTACCTTTTCTGGTGTTGGAAAATCTTCCTTTGTCTTCTGCTTCCTTTGCTTCTCTTAGAAGTAAAGCTATTGACTGATAGTATTGCCTGACAATAGCTCTTTAAGGTAGTATTGACTGATAGTTATTGCCTGACAGTAGCTCTTTCAGCTTGTTTGTCACATAGCCATGTTATTCTCTAATTGTGTAGGCTAGAAGTTTTTCTGTCTTGGCAGCACCTTATAGCTACTGTTGGATTACTAAGAATAACATTTTATTTGACTATTTCTGCGTGTCCTGAACTTAGAACTGAGTGCCTTTCTTCTTGCCATGACTTCATGGTTTCAGCCCACTCATTTTCTTATTCTTTATTTGCCATTCCAGCCACCTCTTCACTGGTAGCATCAATTAGAGATGGAAACTAATAAAAACTATAGTCCTGAAATGTACCTTTCACTTTCTCTCCCAACTTCAACTTCTACCATTAGGCTCTTGCTTTTGGGTGTATCTAGAGACTAAGCCGCTTTTATAGGCATTCAACACAGCATTGGTTTGGGGACTTTTAAAGATTTCATTATGCATAAAATTTACATATTGATATAATGTTAACTCAAAAGATTATAATATACTGTGAGTCCGAAGGAAGAATCATGTAAGATGCAGTTTGATATTGTCTCCGACATTCTCCATTTTCAGGAGTCATTTTACCTCCTAGACCTCTTTTTAAAAATCATCTTTTACTTAATTGATTATTTTAAGAATAAAATTAACACATTTTGAAAAATTAATTTTATTTTAAATAGAACCATATATTGTGATATTGAGGATGTTTTGATTAGGGTTACTAAGGCACAAAGTAATATAAAACAAAGATAAATACTCAGATTCTGTTAACATTCATATAATATCTTTTTTGTAACTTAGCTCATTATTATTATTATTTCTAATGATTATTGTTACTTAGTGAACTGGAACAAGTTTTTTTTTTTTCTGTTAAATAAAAGTGATACCTGTCTCCTAGGTGTATTGGGGAATTTAAATGTAAAATTGCTGAGTACATTAAACAGCATGCCATAAGATTTCAGTATATGTTATCTTCCCGTTTCTCTCCCTCTTCCCCCTTAATATCCAAAATGAGATCATCAATCCTGAGAGCTATTGTCTTAACTACTCAGCTTGTGTTACCAGATAGTTGCATAAGGAATTTGATGATGGACTGAATGGCATGAATGTGAAGCCATTAAAATAAATCCCCAAATGTGCAAAATAGAAACAGAAGAGAGAGAAGGGAGAACTAAATTATTTCATCAATGGACCATGTTATCTATGTGATTAGGAGTCAAGTTTATTTCTTTATAATATTATAGACAGTCCATTAAGCCTCTTTCTTTCTGTTCTGCTAGACTATTCACTATTAGGCTCATAAAGTCACTACCAGAGCTTTCTAAAAAGTTTTTTTTTTTTTTTTTCCCAAAAGTGTTTTTGCAGTCAGCCTTTTTATTTTAGCTACATTAATAAAAATTTTAGTTTCTCCGAAGCAGTTCTTCCATATATAATTCCCTCACAGCCAAGCATTTATTGGTCCTTCATTCCCAATAGAATAAAATCTAAGTCAGTCAGCCTAAAGACCCTCCTAGAACATCCTGGTGATGTCTACCTTGTCTTTGCTTCTCTAGATCCATTCTCCACTCTTTTTCAGTTACTCTTTGGCTCTGGGTGACTGATCTGCATAAACTACATCAATGGGATCTCCAGTGGGAAATAGAAACAAAGGAAGAGGGTCAGGTCAGGGAATTTATTTATCCAGCTTCCTCTTTTCTACTAAAAGTCAGGCATCTTGTCAGGCACCCCACTCCACAAGGCTCTCTCCTTCTGGGGTCTGGAAATTCTCACTCCTCACTCCATCCTTCAGGCTGAGGGGTGGAAATGGTTTTTACTAGCACTGGAATACTGCCATATTCTTGTGGCTTTCCTACACCCAGCACATACCTTTGTAAATATTCCCTGTATCAAAACTCAACTCGAATAATCCAATTTCAATGTGCCATCTGTTGCCTGGTTGTTATACCTCCCAAATTTATCTCATGCCATACACTTTTTCCTTTAAAGACAGATGGTTTATTTATTGCAGGCATAGTGGTTCAGAACACCCAATCTGGAATGATAAAGTATTGGGTTTGAATTCTGATTTTACTGCTTATCAGTTCAAAGGCTTTGGTCAAGTTATTCAGCTTCTCTGAGTCTCAATCTCTTCATCTATAAGGCAGGCATAATAATAGTAGTCACCTTAAAGAGTTACTGTGAGAAATAAAAAAGTTTCTAGATCTTTAATAGAACAGATGCTGAGGAAATATGGTTTTGGCCATGAATGTTTCTTGAGCATGTATACCTCATGCATTTTTGCTGCCACATCTCTTTTTCTATTTTTCCCTCCACCTAAATTTATCAGTTTTAGGTTTAATTAAAAGCCTAGTTATTGTATAATCTCTTGTGTTTCTCAATTTTTATGACCCTTGCTCCCTGGAACTCTCCTTTGTGTCTCCCTAATTACATTGTTAACCACCTGGGGACAGAAACAAGAACTTTTCATTTCCTTGTATCACCTCTAACTAGCTCAGTGTTGGGAATATAGCAGAAGCTTCACAAATATTTGCTTGGTTATTTAATTTTAATCATTTAATTTCAAGTAAGGCAGGTAAATTTTATAATGCAATTAATTTCAATTAAGGTAGATAGGCAAACTGCATAATGCAAATCTCCAGAATAGATTTTTTTGATTATCACAGTGCCCATTTCAGGGTAGGTACTTATTTAATATTTGATGATTTTTGGTAATTACTATACAGATAAGTTATCTGTAATAACATCTAAGTGCCTCACTGATTACTGTGTAGAGATAATCTATACCTGTAATGAGATCCTTTTTATTAGCCATCAAAGGTTAATGATCTAAGCAGCTTAAAAAGCACAAAAAGGAAATAGCATTAATGTCAGTATATTCATATGTTGATACTTTTGTCATCTTTTAAATATACCAGATTGTAGTCTCACTAGAATACTAGAACTTTGTTATATTTTATATTGTACTCACTGTGGAGCACTTATGGGTCACTAAAATAACATTAAACTACCGAAGGGCCCAAACACAAGAATCAGCTTTAGTTTCTTGTGAGCAGTGTAACTTACCACCTCTCTAAATATTGCATTTAATTTTGTCTTAATAAAAAAATTAAATAAAGGTATAGCCTGTAGGTGGCATTTGAGTCCACTAATCACTGTCCTGTGCTTTATCTTGAATCTTTATATTGGTGTTTCCAGTACAGCAGCATGTTTATAACTAGTGTTGGCTTCTCAGTATGATGATGAAGTTTAGTGATAGCTTAGACCATAAGCTACTATGAAAAATCCTCATTGAACCTTGCCAGATTCCTGTTGGAATGTGGCAACTCCCCAAACTTCTGTCCTGTTAGTAGAAATGAAGGATAGTACAAAGAAGCAATGAGGCCTGCCTGACTGATGTACGTATCCCTGACAGCAATCTTGGTGGTGTTTCATGGGAATTAAAAGTAGGCTGATTGTGAGCAGTGAATTAACTGATGATTAGAAAGAGTTGGGGTTGGTTTCTTTAGAGGCTGTCTAAGAGTACAATAAGATGAGTTTTGTTTGGTTTTTGATGTAACACATTAAGAGATTTAGGACTTTTAGAATTAGGATATTAATTGTCCTAATCACCCAAGGTAATATTTTTAAGCAATTGTCCTAATCACCGAAGGCAATTGCTTAAAAATATTACCTTCTCCTAATTGTCTTCATCACAGAAGGTAATATTTTTAAGAAAAAGTATATGAAAGAGCAAAAATTAAAATATGTATTTATGTGCTGAATGACTTAATGAAGACAGCTGATTTTGTTCTTTTTATTGACATGACTTATCTTCTTTTCATACATAGCCTTTATATGAAAGAGAGTGAGAGATGCCTATTGTGGAGTACTTATGGGCCTCCAAAATAAAGTTAAAATATAGGAGCCCAAGTACAAAAACCAACGTTAGTATCTGGTAAGCAGTATAACTTACCACCCTTATTTAAATGTTGCCTTTAACTCTTTTGAATTTTGAACCAAAAAATCCTCAGTCAGTCTTTTACCTACTTTTCAGATTCACACAAGATGTAAAAAAGAGTCTTTGGGCAAACTCACTGTTCATTTACTTTCTGTTGTCTTTATTCACATGTGCACCACTAAAATCCCTTCTTGAAAGCTGGGGAGAAGTGGGTTCATGTACAGTACCCTTCCCTCTTCACCTCTCTACCTGTCAGTGTAGAAATATTGCAGGTATTCACAAGTATGGACCTTGTCTGTTTTTGTTTAATCAACTGGTACTTGTGCTATTTTCATTTCTGATGGTATAGTGGTCCAAAAATCCTTAACAAACCTTTCACTTCAAAATAATTAGAACATTGAAAAAACATTAGCAAATATATTAATTATTATTTTTTTTTTTACTTTTAAGTTCAGGGGTACATGTGCAGGTTTGTTATATAAGTATACTTGTGTCACAGGGGTTTGTTGTACTGATTATTTCATCACCCAGGTATTAATCATAGTACTCATTAGTTATTTTTCATGATCTTCTCCCTCCTCTTGCCCTCCACTCTCTGAAAGGCCCCAGTGTATGTTGTTCCCCTGTATGTCTCCATGTGTTCTCATTATTTAGCTCTCACCTATAAGTGAGAACATATGGCATTTGGTTTTCTGTTTCTTTGTTAGTTTGCTAAGGATAATGGTCTCCAGCTCCATCCATGTCCCTGCAAAGGACATGATTTCAATCTTTTTTATGGCTGCATAGTATTCCATGATGTATTGAGCTGACAAGAAAATAAGGAAAATATCCAGAGACTCAAAACAGAATATAAGCATAAGTTCAGAAAGTTCAGCAAGCACAGAATAGCTGGCCATACTGGGGCAATTATCAGTTAATGATAACTCTGAAGGTCCATTTGCAGAGGTTGGGGGAAAGAATGTAAACCCAGTCTGCATAAGTTAGGGGAATTGAAAGAAGATTATTCCCCAGAGCCAGGACCAAAAAAGCTGTATCCTCAGTAGAAGAAGACATTCACCTGCCAATGGAGATAGGAAAGACACTCCCCTGTTTCAACCATGATGGTGTACAACGAAGAAAGTTTGTAACTCAAATCCTGTCCCCACATGAATTTAAGGCCCAAATTCACACTCTCAATCTGGGAACATTCAGCATCATCTAAAACTTTATTTTAGGTGATATTTGATTAGGAGTATACCTGAAGACCTGACAGAAACAAGAACAGATTCTTTCGTAAAAAAATACACTTTCAATCCAGGCTATAAAAGTCCCCAAAATGAAAGTCTACCTCAAATTTTGAACAGAAAAAAATCTACAATAATAGTTGGAAACTTCAACATCCCACTCTCAGCATTGGACAGAACATCTAGAGGGAAAATTAACAAAGAAACATTGGATTTAAATTGCAGGTTAAACTAAATGGATGCAACAGACATTTACAGAGCATTTCATTCAACAGCTGCAGAATATGCTTACTTATAAGCACATGGGACATTCTCCAGGATAGACCATATGTCAGGCCACAAAACAAGCTTCAACAAATTTTTTAAAATTGAAATCATATCATGTGTCTTCTCATACCACAATGGAATAAAACCAGAAATCAAAAACAAGAGGAAGTTTTAAAACTGTACGAATACATGGAAATTGAACAGCCTGCTCCTGAATGAGCACTGTGTCCATGAAGAAATTAAGAAGATGAAAAAATTTCTTGAAACAAATGAAAATGTAAATACAACATACCAAAACTTATGGGATACAGCAAAAGCAGTGGTAAGAAGGATGTTTACTGCAATAAATACCTACTCCAAAAAAGTAGAAAGATTTCAAATAAACAACCTAAGGAACCTGAAGCAACTAGGAAAGTAAGAATAAATGAAACTCAGGAATTAGTAGAATAAAGAAATAAAAAAGGTCAAGAAGCAGTAAATGAAATAGACACTACAAAGAAACACAAATAAAATAAATTAAATAAAAAAGTTATTTATTTGAAAAGATAAACAAAATTGATAAACTCCTAGCTGGACCAAGCAAGAAAAGAGAGTAGACCCATATCAGCAAAATCAGAAATGAGAAAAGAATTATTACAACTGATACCACAGAAATACAAAAGATCATCAGAGACCATCATGTTAAACTACACACTAACATTAGAAAACCAAGAGGAAATGGATAAATAAAATCTAAGATTGATACAGGAGGACAGAAAAAACTTGAACAAGACTAATAACCAGTAAGCAGTTGGATTCGGAAATAAAATATCTCGCAACAAAGAGAAACTCAGGACAGGATGACTTTAGTGATGAATTCTACCAAACTTGTAAAGAAGAACTAACACCAAATCTTCTCAAGTTATTCCAAAAAATAAAAGATGAGAGAATTCATTCTAACTCATTCTATGAGGCCAGTGTTAGCTTGATACCAAAACCAGAGAAGGACACAACAACAAAAAAAGAAAATTACAGGCCACTATCCTTGACAAACATAGGTACAAATATCCTCAACAAAGTAGTAGCAAACTGAATCCAACAACATATTAAAAAGATAATACACCATGCTCAAGTGGGATTTATTTCAGAGACGCAAGGGTGGTTAAACATATGCAAATCAATATGTTGTGATTCATCGCAAAACAGAAGTAAAAACAAGAACCATATGATCATCTCAATAGATGCAGAAAAAGCATTTGAAAAAATCCAACACCCCTTTATGATAAAAAACCCTCACAACTAGGCATAGAAGTAATATACATTGAAAGAGTAAAGATCATATATGACACAGCCACAGACAACATCATACTGAATGGGGAAAAGTTGAAAACAATCCCCCTTTTTTTAAGGATCCTTAAAACAAGGCACAATGGCGTGGCGTGATGGCTCATGCTTGTAATCCCAGCACTTTGGGAGGCCAAGGTGGGTGGATTGCTTGAGTCCAGGAGTTTGAGACCAGCCTGGGTGACATAATAAGACCTTGTCTCTAATTTAAAAAAACAAAAGACAAAAAAGAATACTTGTAGTGTTACTCCATTATGTTAAGTGTAAAATTAAATTATGTATTATTTGGAATTCCATAATTTTATAGGAAACCTACAAAGATTAGTAAGGGAATAATAAATAAACAATTCAAGTTGATATTTACCTTAAGTGGCAAGGAGAAAAGGAACTGGCATTGGGAATGGGTACACTCAGGGCTTCAAAGACATTTGTAGTGATTTATTTCTTAGGCTGGGTGGAGGGTATGAAATATTCATTTTTATTGTTACTTTAAAAAGTACATATACACATATGTTAAACATATACAAATATTTTCTATATATAGCTAAAAATATTTTTTTCTAAGCAAAAATGGAAGCAATGCTGTGTTATTCTTTCCAAGACTGATAAAGTTGGGGAAACATTTAACATGGGCTTACAAACAGCCAACATGAGGTATTACTGAGAATTCTTAGTTATTATTGGAGATTAAAATAAATTTAATGTCCTATTAATGGATACATAGGGACCAAGAAAATATTTTTAGTTTTTAAAAATAGTAAAGGTGATATGTAACCTCAAATACTTTATATCAAATTGCTATATTTTTTAGCTTTGGCTGAAAGTAGACAAGAATGGCTGCAATCATAACAAAATAAGGGGTGAGTTGTTTGTTGGTTTATCCTTCCACTATTTGGAATGTCACACTAGATCTATAACCTTCTGTGCTTAAACCAAGCACAGAGATGGCTGCTCAGGGCTCTCTAATCAGCAATCAGTGACCTGCTTTCCAATTGGCTTCCCCAAATACCTCCCAACTGTAACGATTGCTCCAGGGAGAGCTGTGTCTTTATTGAGCTCTGAAAGCGTTCATCTGGCCAGATTGGAAGTCTTCAAAATGTCCCCAGTGGGAAGTTACCTAAGGGGAGTAGGTACTCTGAAAGAATGTGTAAGCACCAGGCTGCACAGGGGTGTTAGCTGTACCAAAGCCAAAGAATGAAAGGACATTTCCAGAAACACATTTTCCAGGCCTTTGAATGGCTTTGCCATAACAACCCCATCAGCCTCATATTGTCTGGCTGAAGAGAAACGACTGTGATTAGCAGAAAAAAATAAATAGGGCTTATACTTTCTCTGTGTTAGAGTCTGTTTCGTTTAAAATGATCAGTTTGGCCGTTTGCAAATAGTTTCTCTGATTCAATTTCTTCTCTGGCTCTCGGGAGTGGTGATTGCTGTAACAGATAACTCCCCTCCAAAGAGCCTGAAATAACCTCACTTGGGATCAATACTCAGTAAAATTAAAATTGAATTTCTTTGGTGAGGTTTAAATTAGATTGATGTCTGTAAGGAAATTCATGTATTCCTGCACAGTGTATATCACAGATATTGAGTATATTTTTTAATTTTTCAACATTCTGAATTATTAATAAAATATGTGTTTATCATATATGGCAGCTTATATAAAAATATTTCTCTATGTTTTCTAAAAATGTAAATGGAAAAGAATACAAAATAAAATTAGAAAAAGAGAAAAAGGCATCAAGAAACAATATTGGAATCTTTCCCATTAACTCATAGAGAAGATAGCCCCTCCCCACAGGGGATTAAAATAGTTTTCAAATAGATCTCAAGACATCCCAAATCCTTATGAGGAAATGTTACATAATGATGGATTACCACGTCCTTTCTGAATTGTTATATGATTGTGGATAAGCCATTTAAGCTATCCTCTGTTCTCTCTGCTGTCCTCTTGAACAGGGTCTAAAATGTATTGACATAGATGTTTGACAGTTGAAAAAGAGGATGAATGATTTTATGGTACTCCTTGGTACTTTTGATTTAAAGAGAAATCTTAAACCTCTGTTAAGCTTTAAAATCTTTGTTTCTCTGTTGGCTTCTATCATTCCTAACTCTATAGATCTAACCATCACAATATCAAGTTGCTGATATCCTCACAAAAATTATACATATTTCTTTCTTAGGAAGCACAAATGTTATTATATATCTTTTGCAACATATTTCAAGAAATGAAAGAGATAATATATTAAACACTGGGTTGATGATTCTATAAAAGCACATACATGAACATAGTTTAAAAGCAACTTTGTAATTTATGAAGATTTATATTAATACAAATTGTGCAGTATTGTCAGAGGTATTTGAACCAGAGCAACTCCATCTTAAATAGGGGCTGGGTAAAATAAGACTGAGACCTACTGGGCTGCATTCCCAGAACATTAGGTATTCATAGTCACAGGATGAGATAGGAGTCAGCAGAACACAAAGACCCTGCTGATGAAACAGGATGCCATAAAGAAGTCGGCCAAAACCCACCAAAACCAAGATGGCGATAAAAGGGACCTTTGGTATTTCTCACTGCTCATATGCTAATTATAATACATTAGCATGTTAAAAGACAACCCCACCAGCGCCTTGACAGTTTACAAATGCCTAGAGGTTATATATCCAATGTCTGGAGGTTACCCTATGCAGTCTGAAAAGGGGAGGAACCCTCAGTTCCCAGGAAATTCCCACGTCTTTCCTGGAAAACTCATGAATAATCCAACCCTTGATTAGCATATAATCAAGAAATAACTATACGCACACTCAGTCAAGCAGCCCATACCACTGCTCTGCCTATGGAGTAGCCATTCTTCTATTCCTTTACTTTCTTAGTAAACTTGTTTTCACTTTACTGTATGAGTCACCCAAATTCTTTCTTGTACAAGGTCCAAGAACCCTCTTGGGGTCTGGATCAGGACCCCATTTCAATATTGCTTTCCTATATTTTCAGAAAAAAAATGTGTTTCACTTTAAATTTGTTTAATAGTGGTTGCTCAAAAAATATGTATTAAGCCCTTACTCTCTACTAGTCATTGATAGATTCTGAGGGAAAAATAAATATGACATACTATTTGTACCTTCAAGAAGTTCATAGAGTCATGAGGAGGTTAAACAATGACAATAAATTAATGATGTAATAAGTGTGTTAAATTAGAGTTTACTCAAAGCTCCATGGGAACACAATTGGGGAAAGCTGTCTTCCTAGAAACCAAAGAATCAAGGAAAATCGTAGAAACTTGAAGTTGGCAGTTGTTCTTAAAAGACAACAAGAAATTGTGGAGTTGAGGGGAAATCACAAAAGAATTTTTTACATTTTTTTTGCTTTCTTTCATTTGCATATGGACATGCCAGATTAATGATTGACAAAATGAGTGGAAATTCCTTGGGGCTCTGCAGAACTCTTCATTTATATGTGGTGTCATTGTTCCCCACTTACAAGGGTTTAGTGTGGTTTGGTGTTTCTGACTCTACTGTATGTGGAATTTCCACTCTAATTAGCTTATTAGGTTTGTGATTTGAACTGGTAAGAGATCTTAAACTATTTTTTTTTAACTTATCACTGTATCTACATGATAGAATACATTGCACTTTATATGACCTAAAAGAAATACTTTTTAACAAGTAAGCCAGGTATCATTAAAATATAGTCAGTTGAAAAAATATTTGTTATAATAGCTGAAAAAGCAGAGTATAGTATTTCATATTTAGTATATCAACCATGTAAAATATGTGTAAAAATAGAAAGGAAAATGACAAACTAGTAGTGGTTGCCTCTGGGATGTAGGATAATATTTTTTTTTCCATATTTTTCTGAACTTTATAATTTTTCTACTAACACTAATTTCTTTTAAAGTAATAAAAACTACATTTTAAACATAGAGCCTTTTCAATTCAATGTCATCTAATTATTTCTCTCTTGGAAGTGGAGATAATTATTTTACACCGCCATTAGATGGGAGCAGCAGAATTTCGGATTGTCACAGGCAGTATTATTTCAAATCATTTTGCTTTATCTCATTTGCAAAGACAAGGCTACGGCCCTTGGGTAGTTTTGTTTTTTCTTCCTTCCTCTGGGCACCTGAAGATTATTTTATGTTTAAAGTGTTTAACTTTGTAGTCTGTTATCACGTATGAGCTAATATTTAGACCCTGAGCTGACCTGCAGTGTGCCTCAAAGAGGCAATTACATTCTGGAGCCTGCTCTACAAGTCTGTTGGTTATAGTGGTTATGCAGCCAGCCTACAATTATGCTTCGGGGCATTGTTTTTGCAGCCTTCCCTTCTGCAATTGCACCTTTCAACTTCACTGTGTATCACCTGCTTTGGTGTTCTTTTACTTTCTACCCTTTGCCAGTAGGCAAACAATGCCGATTTGACATGGGGAAAGTTCTTACTTTTCCTATTTTATGTTTGAGGAATTCTCTGTGGAAACAGCTAGTTAACATCTCACTAATGTAGTAGTGCTTAGGAAGCAATACTGAGAGCCCTGTACTTTGGTATGCATCTTGATGTCACAGTCTCTTTCCAGAGATGCCAGCCTCCTAGTTTTAATTCTCTCCCTCTTTGATGATTAAAACACCATCTGGCCAGTGTATAGCCTTAGGAGCTGAATTCTGTAGCAGCTTTCCTCATATGCCTTGGATAAAATTTCTTCAGTTGCGTGTAGGTGTTCTTTAGTGTGGGCTAGCATAGGCTGATTGCTTCAGTACCTGGTAATGAAGCTATGTTTAAGGGGCAGAGAAGGAACACTACCCACCAGTGGAAAGTCAGGTAATTGCTCTGGGGGTCTTACTTCATAACATTGCTGCAAAGAAAATAAGGCAGAGGCAATGTATGTTGCTGAAGAAGGCATGAAGAGAAGCAATTTCCTCAATCACACAGTACCTTCTTGGCCTTATCTGACCTCCCACTGTGTGCTGTTGGATGTTAGGTGAGACAGGAGCCTGGGTGAGCACAGCCCATTCCACAAGAACTCCTGGAGAAAGAAAACAAAGATTCATAACTTGAGTCAGATGTGGTGCTCTCTCTCTCTTTCTTTTTTCTCTCTCTCCATATATATGTATAAATTAATTTATATATGATATATTTATGTATGCATTCAATTCAAAGTATCTATTTTTGACACCAAGCACCATGCCAAGAGAAGAACTATAAAATGAGAACTGTAATTTAGTTATTTTTTATGAGTCAACTCTCTAGGCAGACCCTCTTCCTATATTCACGCAAGCGATAGGAACTTTCCTAAGTTGACAAATATGCAAAACTGGAGTGAAAACATATTTTCACAGTTTTTGGAAACTGATGATAAAAGCTGGTCATGGGGTAGAGATTTTCATGTGTGATACATATGTTAAAACAAGCACTGGGGGATGGGAACAGAATACTTTATTTGGGAGACCTATATGGTATAACTGGTGAATGACGTATGTGCTGTTAAACTTGTTTTTTATTGTAATAGAACTGGGAATTTCCTGAACTGCAGCCTCATTATTTCCCTCAACCATGATGGTTTCTGACTATGTTTTCTCATTAATCTCAAAGTGTTTTCTTTGTTTCTATAGGAAGATTTGCAATTATAAATATATTTCTTAACTAAACCTTTTAATTGTCCACTGATAGAGTTCTTTGGTAGTAAATCTTTTCAATCTGCTGAATTTATTAACTTCTTTGTTTACCCACAGTTGGAAAGTATGCAGAGAAGATAATTCTGAGTTATTTCAAAATATTTATATTTTGTATTTTCTTTATAATTGATACCATCAAATTATAGGAGTAATTTTTAAAAGTGGCCTGTAATAAAAGAAAGATACGTAAAATGTTAGCCTGTGGTCATGAGCACTATTACATTGACTGAGTCTCTCCACTCCCCTGCCTCCTTCATCTTGCCAGTCTTGATGGCCATTATGTTTTGTGGGAAATGCCAATAGGATGGGCTATTACACTATATGGTATAGTTTTTAGAAGTTAATTGTAGCTTAAAGTTCATCACACTGAAGTAAGCCACAACGCCATGGGCAATTCTCTGTGGTGACTTCTTGTAGCAGTATTAACATTGGTTGTCTTTTCTCATTGCCTGGACTACAAGGACAAATCCCTCATGCCTCGTGTCCCTGTTTATATAGAGTTGCCATGAGAGAGTAAAGCCTTTTCTGCCGTCTCTCACCAATTGGAATTTCTTCCCTGTGGTGCCCGCAGACCCCTGATCTGGTCCTCCTTTTTGTACCCAGACTGTTCCATGATGCCCTCTGAAATGCCTTCCTCCTCAGTAGCAGGATTCTCTTAATTCTCACCTTGTCACAAAGTATTATCTTGACTTCCCTGCCTAAACCAAAACCTGACTATCTTCAGAGGGTATTGGTTTTCTTACAGTACTCACAAGTGGAAGCAGTTTTCTCTTTCACATCCCCAAATCTCAGGGCTTGAAAATAGTTTCACTATCTACTTTGCTGCTCATTGTCACTTCCAAATTGCTATCCATCAGTCTGCTCTTCAATCCTTATCCTCTGACCATATTTCCATGTCAAGGTCTGAGCAGGAGTAGCTGAGGATGCGGTGTGCACTTTGGACAAGTGTATTTGATATATATTCGTTGTAACTTGAAACAACAGAAAATAAGGCTTTTTATAAATATATGTGGCTGGGATGAACATAACAGAAGGTGCAAGAGAAAGTGTTGAAGGCGGCATGAATTAAGGAAGATCAAAACACACTGGTCGACTATTATTCTCAAATATTAGTTTTCCTGTACAGGCTTTTGATCAGAACCACATGTCTGTTAAGTCAACACTGAAAGCTTTGTAGAGTGCTAAATACAGGTATTTGGTGTTTTGAATATTTAACTTCAGGATCTGAAGTATAGAAGGACAAATTTGGCATTTTTAGAATGCAAATTGACACACCTGACTTATCATGGAAAGTCATGTATCTCTGCATGAAGATAAGCTGAAGGAGCTATTGGCAGGGTTGAAATACCAGCATTGTATAGTATTTGGATGTGTTTTGGCAGGCTTTTGACACATATTAAGGCTTAACGTCCATCCCTAACTACCTTGCCAAGGGTGGAGGTGTAATTACTGAATGCATATTATGTCTTCAAGTGGCCATTTGGTAGAGCTAAAGAGAGATCAGTGTGTGTTCGTGTGTGTGTGTGTGTGTGTGTGTGTGTGTGTGTAATTGATCCTAAAACACAGCATATGAAAAAAATGCAGTGAGGACTTCAGAGCACAAATCAGGATTCTGCCTGTTTTAACAAATTTCTCTTCTACTGTGCCTTA
This sequence comes from Mandrillus leucophaeus, assembly GCF_000951045.1. NCBI lineage: Eukaryota > Metazoa > Chordata > Mammalia > Primates > Cercopithecidae > Mandrillus > Mandrillus leucophaeus. The sequence continues at coordinate 1,534,924 of NW_012101266.1, read as the reverse complement.
AAGTGGTACATGTGTTATCATACTTTATCATTAATGTGTGGTTGTGACTTTGGCATTACTTTCATTTAACAGATGACAAATCTGAAGTACAGAGAAGTTAAGTAAAATTTTCAATGTAAGTGTTGGTAGCTGAAACTTAGCCTTTAGGTCTGCCAGTTCCAGCTCCAGTGTTTTATGTCCTGTCTGAATTGGAGGGCTAGACAGGATAAACTGTTCTACAGAGTGCATTTCTACAGCAGATACTGAAAGAATCTGAGACAAATTACCGCATGGATGAATTGGTATCCTATCCATCCTGAAGTTGAGTGAGAGATCAGATGATCTGGTACTTTTCTGTTATAGATTTCATAGCTATATTGACGTCTGGAGGTGTTTGCTATAAAGCATCAGTTATTTCACATTGGATACACTAAGAGAATGGCATTTAAGTCTGTCAGTATTTAGAGAGGAGGCCCTTTTGGCCAATGATCAGAAATTGTTTAGACTTTGAAATAGACTAAAATAGAATAAGAGAGACTAAGATGCCAATGGTGTAGATTATGTGATTCCATGTACATGGTGCCAATGCTCCTGAAGTGGTTCAGTTCTCAGACTCAAGTCCCATTATTTCCTAACACCAGAATAAGCTGGGAGAGCAGATGGCTTTGAATAGTAAAGCTGATCTGTGATTCTGGTGTAGAAGAAACAAGTCGTTTATATTTCTTAATACATTATTTGATCATCAGTTACATATTCAGGCCTTGTTTTTGGCCCACTTGATATTACAATGCATATAATCATCCCATGGTGTGTAATAAAGGATTTGGCTGGATATTGTCCCTGATTCTGGGAGGGAACCTCTAAGCTCTTGAGATTTTCTGAATAATAAGAGTGTCCTTGTTATTTATAAGCCCCCTGAATCTGCCTAAGTTTATGCTAGTGAGGTAACACATAGTGGTACCCTGGGTAACTTAAGGATGAAGGCTGGCCACAGAAAATCACATGATTAGAGGGAGGGAACTTTGATATAGCCTAACCACCAGGGAGCTGGGGAAAGCTGGAGATTGATTTTAATTCTGTATTCCAAAGAATTAATGAACCCCAATAAAAACTCTGGAGCTGAAGCTCAGTGGAGTTTCGTGGTTGATGAGCACATTAACGTGCCAGGAGGAAGACACACCCTGATTTCATGAGTTAAAGGCTGTGGAGTTCTGTGTTTGGAATG
>NW_012101266.1:1531699-1532760 GCF_000951045.1 Mandrillus leucophaeus | reverse complement strand
CTAAGATGGCTTTTTAACCTATTATTGATTGCCAGAGATTCAGGGAATGACTCATAATCTATGCTCTTCTTTTGTGTTCTCTTTAAGGCAATTCTTTTTCTTTCTATAGGATGGAAACCTCTATAGTGGTTGCTAACTATTATATTTTGAGTGACTTGGCCACTCAAAAATAATGTTTTTGCTTAATATTTTATATTTAGTATAAAAGATGAAGATAGTTTTGGCTTGTTTATAGAAGGTTTACAGTTATGTTTCTATGTTTAATTCAGAGAGGATTCATGAGCATGAAAAGTTTTGAAAGATTTGGAAGAGGAAGAAATTTGAGAAGTTACTGAGGAACATATAAGAAACTAGAAGAATAAAAATGGATGTTCTTAATGTTTTACTACTTATCCTTCATGAACTAAATTGGGAATCTGATTTAAAACAAACATCCTCCCATCCCCTTCCCCCTGCACCCCTGAGAAAAGAAACTAAGTGAGGAAATGCAGAGCATTGTATAATCTTAAATGGTTTAAAGACTGCATATTAGCTTGACACTTCAGCTGTATACAAAGATAACCATAACCTAAAAGTTGTCTTTCCAAGTTGTCACACTGTAGCCACTATAAATTTTTTCTGAGACACTATTTTATGGATATCAGAACTTCTGAGTCATATGCCACTTGCTTGTCTTACATTTTTTCAAGAAAACAAATATTTCATTACATTTATGTGAGCCTTGAAATTAGCTGTTTTGTAAGTGTGCTACTGAGAATTCATATCTTACAGGTGCTGACTGGAAAAAAATTTAGTTGAACATTCAGGTTCACTATTTGCTCTCCAAGACTACTTAATAGTAAAGTATATTCTAAATTCTTGTTGTGTACTGCCTCATTGTGTTTTGAGGGCTATGGAATGATCTGCAGCAGGGGTAGAGTTGAAAGAAGGGAATTAAGATACTAAAATCTTACTTGTGTGCCAGACGGTGTATAGTCACTATCTCATTTTACCTTAGTAGCTTAGTGCTAGGTGGTCATATCCCCATGTTATACATGAAGGATCTGACTCTAAATAGATAA
>NW_012101266.1:1515866-1531404 GCF_000951045.1 Mandrillus leucophaeus | reverse complement strand
TTTTTTTTTTTTTTCACTACATATGAAACAATCAAAAACAGCTAATAATGTCTGCTAATCCAAAGAACTGGTAAAGAGAAGAAAAATATACTTGAAACTTCCTAATGTTCCAACTGAAATGAATCACTGGCATATTTGATTGCTGAGTTTGTACAATATTACTTTGTTTATACTTCACTAGGATGTTCACTAAAATGTTATTATTAACATTTTTGTTACCATACAGAAACTATGTTGAAATGTAATTAGCAATACTGTTGCTAATTATCAAATCAGTGGTAATTATTAGTTGGTTGGGTTTTAATGCTACATATGATCCAGTATTCTATTAAAGGCTCTAGCATATAATATCCATGTGATTTTCTTTACATTAATAACATTTTCATGTATGAGAAAAGTATGCACTTTGACTTCAACAATTGTGTGTTCAGAATAGTAGTAGTTCTGCAGTGGGCTACTCAACTTTTCTGATCCTCAGTTTCTCCATCTGTAAAACTGGGGAATGATGATAATACCTGTAAAAGATTAAAAAGATAAAATCATGACACACACAAATATAAAATAAACATGTGTCAAAGATTTAATTTACTCATTAATTATTGAGGAAACCAGAAAGATATTACAACTTTAAAGGATAATACAAAATATAGTTTTGACTATAGTTAACAACAATGTATGGTTCATTTCAAAATAACCGAAGTGATGAATTGAACTGTTCTCAAATATAGAAATAATAAGTGTTTGTGGTAATGGATACTCTAAACATCCTGACTTAATCATTACACATTCTATGCGTGTAGTAATATATATACCACATAAATATATGCAAATATTATGTATTGTTAAAATAACTCAGAAAAATAATTATTTCCATTTTGATCAGTTATCTACAATATACAGAGTAGTAAACAGTTCTGTGAATGAAAGGCATGCATCTGCTAGATAATGAGGAAGGGTGTACCCTAGAAAATGCCTAGTTTTTCACTGAGAACTCCCACAAACCTTTTTTGTTCCATTTCTACGTCTTTCATGATTTGTCTCTAAATACCTAATTTGAGAGGTTATTGAGAAGTTTGTAACAAAATCATATAATGCTTTTTCATTTTAACTATTACATGTACACACACACACCCATCATTAGAGTAGATTTGGGCTCTTTTAAAATTCCTCTTGTTGTAACTTAATAATTTTAACACCTGAAACAAAAGTTTATACCAATTCACCCAGATTACTGATAACAAGATTGAGGCTGATGCATTTAGGTGGTTTGTTGATTGGACGTAAAAGCTTTGGCTAAAGGTAGATGTTGGCATTATGCATCATTCTATAGAGGAGAGTATAGCAAATGAACAAAACCAAAATGAACCATTGCTGTTTGCCAAACAGTCACAAAAGTGTTAAAAGTCTCATTAGATTTTTACACTCTGTCTTTTGCATGAACAAACTGACAACTCAGATTTATCAGACTTATGGCACTTTTTAATCATCAAGAATTTTATTCCTTTTGACTATGAACTGGAGCAGTAAAAGAGAAGCAGAAATGCCTCAAAATAAAGGCTTACCTTTCACTGATCAAGAATCGAGACGATAACAGATGTGGCACAGTTATCATAATAAGTCTGTTCCCCTCCACCCCACCACTGCCCCCCCCCAAAAAAAGAAAAGGACTTGGAATAGATGGAGAACTGAGAAAGAAGTCCAGTGAGCGAAATAAGGCTCTGGCCTAAGTGTAACTATGAGGAATACAGGGTTTGATTTGATTATTCAATTATAATTTAGATTGGGTAGACTCTGTTTAACCCTCCATCCCCCCGATTGATTCTCTGCTCTTCTCTGCCCTTGGAGAGCCTATCCAGGGAGGATGATTCCCATGGACTCCAGCACCTTGGCTGTACAGTTCTTTGCCCTCTAGCTTTCTGTTGGGTTTAGCCAGTGGAAAATATAAATATTTCTCCCCTTCCCTTTGAGTGCTGTAGTTCCGCAACCCTTTTTGACCACCAGGTTGGCTAGCATTATCTTCCCCTTGCTTACCTCTACAGATCCTGTTGTAATGATGGCTTTTGATTGTTGACAGTCCTGGGTCTTTCAATATCTCTTATTGGTCCCTATACCTCTGAAAATAGCCCAAGCATTAAATTCTCTTCATAACCTTAGCTGAGTTTTTTCTGTTTGTTCTCAGGACCCTGATGAATCCCGAAAGAATAACAACAACAAACTGTTGAGAAGTAACTGTACTCTTTACCGATATATAGCGTATATGTTAATCATTTCATTTTAAATTTTGCCATTATCATTTAACAGAAAAGGAAATTGAGGCACAGAGAACTTCGATGACTCACTTGAAGCAAGTCTGTCTTGAAAAAGCCACATTGTTACTGAGCATGCTGTATTTTGTAATTAACTTAAGGTTCAGACTACCTTTTTAAAGCACAGTTTCTTTTCTTTGCATGATGTAAATTTTTTCTCTTCTAAACAGGCCTGCACTCCTATTTTAAATTATTTTTTATTTTTGAATGGGGGTCAAGTGTGGGCTGTCTTACCTGTCTCTGATTGCATAAATCATCTCATTTTGTTCTACTTATAATGCTTCAAGTTACAGAACTCATAACATTATCACATTTATTACTAGCTAAGAGAGCATTAATCATAGATGGCCATAAAAGCTAGAGAAATTAACCATAAAGTTTGCTGGAAATTGCATTAATCATGTGGAATCTTGAAAATGTCAGATTACAAAAATGCTGCTTTTTTGTTAATACAAGTAGAAAAAATTGTGGAAGAGAAAAGAGATCAAACAAAATTAATGTTATTCTTTAAAACTAACAAATTACGTTACACAGATATATGGACTAGGCTCTATTGTAGGCAATTTATATATGCTATCTTTTTTAACCTTACCAATGACCCTGCAAGTTATACACAACCATCCATTTCTCTATATGGAAACTAAGATCTCCTAACATTGTCAAGGTCACATAACTATTACGAAGTAGAGCTGGAATTTGGACAGTGGTCTGTCTGATACTGAAATCCTATTGCTGTTCATTTAAGAAAAATAAAGTATCATAAAACTTTGATTTGTAGGTTGGTTAGGTTACATTTCAATTCTTAGTGCTAATGTTTGACTTCATTTGAACTGTTTGTCCCTTACGCATAGGCCAGTCCTAGTCAACATTCTTTTGTGGCCTTTCGAGTTGAGGACTCTGCTTCAGAGAAGGCTTATAAAAACTGGCAGTATTGTGGATCAGTAGGAGGTATGCAGTTTTACAGGCCTAAATTTATGAACTATTTGTAGGTCCTTTCAACATTAATGTAAAGAGACCTGTGCTTATGACTAAAAATATAAAACACATTGGCTTTAAATGCAGACCTATATTTATTATGTAGAACCTCATATGTTCTTTTATTTTGATTGTTTAGAAGTATAAAGCTTGCTGGTGGCAGTTGACCACAGTGTGACTATCGGGAGCAGTGAAATCAGCTGGAGAGAAGCCACATGTCTACATTAAAGTAATGTATGATAAGACTGAAAGGTTCTAGATTATGTGGTATTTCTCTTCTTAACTTTCTGGCTGCTCCTTATTTATGTTCTTATTTTGGTTTCATCGTGTTCTGCTGACTTCACATCCAGATGATTTCTAAAATTCTGTTCTTGGCTTTTTGCTCTTCTTTTTCCATTTCTTTCTTCATGTTTTTATCATGTCACCAAGTATACATCAAAACTGAGTTCTAGGTCTCATTTTTAAATGCCTGCTACAAGTAGAGACATCTCTTCCATAAGTACATCAAAAATGCCACACTACTTTCCCCCTCTCCAGCTGTCCTTCTATTCTGACTGTTTTGCCACTTAAACATCCTATTTTCCCTCAGGCACTCAGACCTGAGAACGTGGAATCCAACTTAATCCTTGTCTTTAATTCTCTCTCCCAAATGGTTATTCACAGAGTCCTTCCAAGACCACCTCAGTCAGGGAGACCCTAACCCAGCAGCTCTAGAGGAATTAAAGACACACACACAGAAATATAGAGGTGTGAAGTGGGAAATCAGGGGTCTCACAGCCTTCAGAGCTGACAGCCCCAAACAGAGATTTACCCACATATATTTTAACAGCAAACCAGTCATTAGCATTGTTTCTATAGATAAAATTAACTAAAAGTTTCCCTTATGGGAAACGAAGGGATGGGCAGAATTAAAGGAATAGATTGGGCTGGTTAACTGCAGCAGGAACACGCTCTTAAGACACAGATCACTCATGTTATTGTTTGTGGCTTAAGAATGCCTTTAAGCGGTTTTCCACCCTGGGCAGGCCAGGTGTTCCTTGCCTTCATTCCAGTAAACCCACAACCTTCTAGCTTGGGCATTAGGGCTATTATGGACATATCACAGTGCTGCAGAGATTTTGTTTATGGCCAGTTTATGGCCAGATTGTGGGGGGCTTGCTCCCAACAGAGTCCTATAAGTTATTCATTACACTGGATTGGCTCCTGCCTTTCCCTCTTTTCTGCTTCTATTCTAATTTAGGGATATGCAACCTTATAGATACTATAGGAAGACTTTTTTTTTTCTTATTTTGCATATCATTTAGGAATAGAAACCCTAATCAGGTTGATAAATAAATGACCTGTCTATTGTAGCTCTTGCATGGTCTTTTTATATCCACTTTCTCTAATCTTAACTCCCTTATGTGTGCTCTCTTAATATTTTATAAATAATCCCCTCCAGCCGTTGTCACATATTTTGTAGTGGTAGAAGTAGGGGTGACAAGGTGGGTTGGGGAGTCCTTTGAACTCTCCTACCACAGTGAGCTCTTCAAAGTCAGGGTCATGTCTCACTCATTGTTGCTTCTCCAGTGTCAAGCATGGTGCCTGGCATATAATTGAGGACTAAGAAATGTTGAATTGAATCTACAAATGTGAAATCAGATTTAATTTATCTATAAGAAATAGTATCTCCCAGAAAAACTGGTGAGGCTTTTTGGGCTATTTCCTTGTGTTCAACGCATAGGAAACCACCAAGGGCGAAAAGGTGGTAGAGTCTAGATTGGGAAGAGACTTTGATGCTAGGCTGAATAATTTAGCATTGATATTTTTAGAGATAGCATTTTAGAGGGATTAATTAGGTAGCACTCTATTAAATGTCCTAGAAGAAAAAAGACTTTGGAAGATAGTAGAAGTATTGAAGTGATTCTGGTGTGAGGTTACTAGAATCTGGAGTTTGGTAATGGAAGAGAAAAATAGAGATGTGTTGGGAAAAGGAGGTTGAGTCAAGGGAAGAAAACGTTTAAAACAGGAAAAATAAAAGTTGGCTATAAGATTTGAGGCAGAAGAAATCAGACATAGGAAATTAGAATTCTCTTTGGGATTTCTTCTAGCCACGCCAGTATGACTGCAGATGGAGTTATTCCCAGTAAAGTGTAAGGATGCATTTTTGGAACTTTTAAAACTATCTAGGATCTGATGCACATGAGTTGCAATCCTTAAGAGAGAGTTGGGGACTGAATTTACTTTGGAATACTTTTCATCAGAATTCCTTTTCTTCAGCTGTTTTCATTCCCTCAGAAGAATAGGATAACTTACAATTCAGCACTTACTTTATTTATTTCCCAAAGGCCAAGGTTATTTGAGAAAACAAAACAAAACAAAAAAACAAAACCCAAAAAACTTCTGTATAAATTCTGTCCTCAGAGCAGTTAGAAGATAATATTTTGTGATATTTTAGGCATTAAGTAATTTGTTGATTTTGTCCAAGTTCCACTGATGATTTTGCTTAAAATTCTTCAAGAAACCTTTTCTAAGAATCTTTGTCCTTACGGACTCTCCAGGAGTAAAAAGTTCTTAAAAGGATGATTATACGCAATTCCAGAGAGTGAGTTGGAGGGATTCACTCTTCAAGGTATTATATAACTTTAAAGGATTTGTTTTAAAAATAGTTTAAGTCCTGTGCCATGAGCAAAATGGGGTCAGAATATATTATTCACTCCACAGCTTGGATTTCAGAGAAAATGCAATTATACATTTTTGCAATTTTCTTTTTAACAAATCTAGTAATCCTCTTGGGACTCATTTGTTGGAGTTGGGGAATAGAAAGCAGTGAAATAATTAAGTATAAAATTCAGTGTAAAGCACGTATGATGTGGCCATGTAAACTGTTTAGTTCGGTAATGCTTTGTACTCAGCTTGCTATCCCTATTGCTCACTACTCTCCCTAAGACAGTATGCTTTTATGGGAGAGGAAAGGGCACAGATTACAATATTTTATCATGCAGAGAAAGATATGCTGTTTATGAAGTAATCTACTTGTTCCTGGTCCTTGTCCACTGGGCAGGGCCAGCTTCATGAACATGCAGTTGTCTAGGGCCCCATGATAGAAAGGTTTTATGCTTGATTTCATGCTCTGCCGTTGCTAATTTGAACTTCATAATAATTTTACATTCGAATCTGTGTTTTGTAAGTGAATTCTGATGGGATGATGGTGGATGTGTGTAAGCAAATGTGTGTAAGCGTTACACAGTATGCATGTCCGCACTGTTCCTTCTTGCCCTATTCACATATAGCACTGCAATACTCCATAAGCACAGAATTCCAATGGACTCAAATATTAGTTTTGTGCACTGTATAATAATTTGCCACAAACTGAGTGGTTTAAAACAACACACGTTCATTACTAACACTTTCTGTAGGACAGGAATTTGGGCATTGCTTAACTGAATCCTCTGCTTAAGGGTTCATAAGGCTGTATTCAAAGTTGGCTGGGCTGCATTCTCATTGGGAGGCTTAGAGAGGCAAGGATCTGCTTTCAAACTCCCTCATGTTGTTGGTAGAATTCATTTCCTTATGGCAGTAGAGTTCATGGCAGCTTGCTTCTTCAAAGTTTTAAAACAATGGTTCGATGGTGGGAGGGGAAAAGGAGGAGTGTAGGGAGATGGAGAGAGAGTCTCTGCTGTTGCTTGGAGTTTCTGATCTGTAGTCTCTCTTTTAAAGGGTTCATCTGATTATACAGGACCCACCTAGGATACTCAATCTTTTTATTAACTTCAACCAACTGAGTTGGGACCTTAATTACATTTGTAAAGTCCCTTTACCTTTGCCACATAACATAATATAATCATGGGAGTAATATCTCATCACATTCACACAGCCCACTGCATTTAAGTGAGGGAATTGGACAAGGTGTGCACAACAAGGGGAAGAACACGTGGGGGCCATCTAAGCATTCTACCTATCACAGTCATTGATATGTGGAGGTTCAGCAAGGCTCAAAGGAGTATACAGTAAGCATGTTACATCTACCAACGAGAAAGTGGGGATGTGAACATCCCTGAAGGCCATGCTTTCTGTTTCAAACATAATTTGCTTTGAATGTAGAAATATGTCAATGAGCACTGAGAAACACAAATGACCAGAGGACCCTATCATTTTGTACTTCCCTGCATTACCCAACCACTTCCACTAAAAATGATGAAAGAGAAGGAAAGGGAAATAGTGCAACCCATAATTCCGTTTCTTGTTAGTCCTTCTTACTCATCAATAAGGCAGAGTTAAAGACTATCAGTAGATTGTGCATACATCAGGAAGTGAAATAAAAGCAGTTGTGTTAATTTTCTGTAGATTTTCCACTCTTCTGGCAAGACTATAATATATATTCATATATGAGCTGCAAAAAGTAAAGCCTGAAACTTTGTTAATTCCATGTATGAGTTAAATGCTCTTATATTTGCATTTAAGATTGGTATTGAACAATATAAAGATGAATGGTAAAAGTTTTACTAATAATTTAAATTTACTTAGAATAACATTACATAGCAAATGAAAACACCATAACAAATTGAGACAGACAGACTGTGGAAGGAAGGAATGGACTTTACATTTTAATACTTTTAATGTACTTTTTCTGTACTTTGGGACCCACATTTTCATTTTACACTGAATCTTTTAGATTGTATAGCCTGTTCTGCACTTGGATGTTGCTTGCTGGGAGCTCCGCTAGCCTCCAGAAACATCTGTGACTTGTAGACTTTTAGTCTATTTTTCTTTTGTTTTTTGCTTGAGTCATATTCTGAGTAGGATTCCCTGGCTGATTTGACTTTCACTCTGATTATTCTGGTTCTATGTACTCTCCTGAGATTGGGCTGTTATTTTTCTCAGAGCTCATATCATCATTTATCCAACCATTCCAATTTCCGTGTTCCTCTTTTTATATTTATTTATTTATTTATTTCTTCTTGGACCAGTATTACATGGGTTCTCATCTATGGCTTTGTAGTATTTCTTAATGTATGGTAAGTTAAGTATTATTTGCATTTTATGGTTGACATTGCTATTTCTGGACTTCTTTTTCTCAGCATATATTATAGAGAATATGTAAATTCACTTACCAAACATTCACAGAAGAATTAATACCAATTCTTGAACTCTTCCAAAAACCAAAGTAGCGGGCTTACTTTGAAACTTATTTTATGAGGCCAAACTTACTTTATGAGGCCACCCTGATACCAAAGCCAGAAAGATACCACAAGAAAAGATGGTCCAGTTTCTCTGATGAAAATACTAGCAAACCAAATTCAACAACACATCAGCCAAGATATGAAAACAACCTGTGTTCATAGATGAATGAATGCATAAAGAAGTTGTGGTATATAGGTACAATGGAACAATATTCAGAGTTAAAAAGGGAGATTGTGCAATTTATGACACATGGATAGACATGGAGGATATTATGCTAAGTGGAATAAGCCACACAGAGGAAGGCAAATACTGCATGATTTTAGTGAAATTTTAGGGAAAAAAAGTCAAATACTGTATGTGGAAACAAAGAGTATGACAGTGATTACCGGGGCATGGAGGGGGAAGAAATGGGGAGATGTAGGTCAAGTTATATAAGATGAATAAGCCTAGAGATCTAATGTACAGCATGAGAACTGTAGTTAATATTATATATGATAGACCTTCTAAATATATATATTTTTAATATTTTGGGAATAAACATATTTATCTTCTGGTTTATACTGAATTCTTTGGCTAAAACTTTATCTTTGATACAGATTTTATTGATGCAATTAACAGTTTCTCTTATATCAAGGCATTTGAAAATGTATAGCTATTTAAGAGTAGAAACTTAAACAAACATGAACTTTACTCATTATATGACATTATATGACATTTTTCTCCTTAAGAAATTAATAGACAAGGGAAGGATAAAAAACTGTAGTATCATCTTGAGAATTAAATTATTTGAAGAGCTGATTAATGTAGCTATTACACATTCTTGTATAAGAAATATTTTCAGACTTCATCAAATGTCAAAACAGGGAGATGCTAGTCTTTAATCACCTACTACACATTTGGCTGCCATAACTGTCATCAGTTAGTGTGATAGAACAGCGTTATTCCAAAATACATTTTTAAATGTGAATTTGAAGTAGTAGATGGTGTAGATTCTAATTTTGTACAGTCAAGCCTCCAAAAGTGTTTTGTTTCATGATTTTTTTTTGGGTATGACATCAATGTCTTTAATTTCTGTTGCCTTGAAGAAACCTTTCATTAGTGTCTGAAACATATTTTTATTCTTCATCCAAGACCTTGGGATGTAGTCGTCACTGGACAATAACAATGATCAAGCATGAATGTCATTGTATTGCGTTAACTTAATTATCTCTCTTTTTTCCATCTATTCCCCTTTCCTACTTGCCTTAAATTTTTGATTTGATTTTCAGCCACAAAATTATAGATTTGAGGTTTAAAATAAAGCAAGACATTGGGATTAAATGAAGAATTCTTCAGACTTTTCAGTTTTATAATGTGTGCTGGAGAATTATCAAACCCAAGAAGAACCGTGCACTATATTCTGTTCCAGTGATCCCTCCCAAGTTGTGGGTTTCTTCACCTTCATTCCATAACTGAAAGTATTTCCTGGAAGACCCTTTAGGATTGAGTCATGCTCAGGAAATGTCTGCATCAGGTCCATAGCGTGTTCACAAATTTGCTACGGTGCTCATAAAATCCCACGGAATGAATGGGACTTGTCAATTCTCTATAATGGGGTGTGTCAATTCTGGATAGCTTTGTGGGTTTCAAGATGCTTATGGAGGGTTTTTGCTTATATGGAGTTGGCCATTTTCTTAAATAGTAAATAAATAATTTGTGGTATATATGGTCAGATCTGTTTTTTCTTCACCTCGCCTCCATAAGTGCATATTGGGTAGTTTTACCTATAACTTAGTAATAATGCTCTACTCTTCTGTTACCCTTGAGGATTTATAACGACATTCGTGAAATAGTTTTCTATTTCTACTTTATCATCATTCACTCAGGAAGAAATTAAAACCCTCTTTTGTTAAAATAAGGAGCAAACAAGCAAGGGAACAAACAATAAATCATTCTTCATTCTGCATTGGATAACATATAGAATAAGAAGCACTGTGCCAGTAGGAGAATGACATAAGGCATGGTTCCTGACCATTTGCAGTTTAAGAGAAACGTTAGGAAATTTTTTCTTTGATTTTTGTTTAATTTTTATTGTAAGTTTTTCAACTTCTGTGACATAATAACATAGTCCATCATGAGAATACAACATGTTTCCCAAGTATTAGTTTAGACTGGAGAACTTTACAGCATTTGAAGAGGTTTATTGGACTTTGGCATGCTCATTAGTTTGAACCTAAGATGGAATCTGAGTTAGGTTGTATTTCCCAGCCAGCAATTTTAAAAATATTTTAATTTGAACATCTTTGGTTGAGGAATGCACTCTCCTGTTTTGCAGGCTTTACCACTTCCAGCTCCCTTGTGCACTTCCTGGCTTTTAATTCCTGCCTTGTCCTGTAGCATTTGAAGTTGCTACTCTCAGTTTACACTAAAAATGTCAATGAAAATTACAGAATTATAGAGTTTTCTGCTTAAAAGTTATCAATGACCTTGTAATTGTAAAGTAAATTAATAATGAACAGAGCAATTATATTTTTCAAGGCTAATGCAATCAGGTGTATCAATATAGCTATACCAGCAGGTTATGCAGTGCTCATTCTGATTAGACATTGCATTCATTCTGATGGTTGGTACCCATGCTGCCTCTACAGTTGTTACATATTTTGAATATCAACACTGGTTAACATAATTTCTAGCATGGAGTTATGTGTGTGTGTGTGTGTGTGTGTGTGGTGTGGTGTGTGTTTTACATTTTCATCTATTGCAAGCACCTTGCACATGACTTTTTCTATGACACAGAGCCCTTCAACATCAGTAGGCTCCTTGTTTAACTTTGACTGCTTCCTGCACTAACAAATGACTTTTTGTTCAAGGATGACAAGAGATCAATTAAGGAGAAAGAAGAATGTTAATCCAAGATGGAAAAGGCCCACCCTAATTGAAGAATGGTGAACAGGATTCTGGTCAATGAATTATAGTCTCATTTTAAAATTCACTCATCCATTTGATAATTAATTATAATGGCATCTTACATAATCATCAGAGGCTTTCCCTGAAAAATACATGAAGGTAAATGAACCTTTACTTCAAGCTTGACATCTATCTTTGGCTCACTGTTGAAGAACACATTATAAGGAAAGCAACAGACAGGATGCCTGATCCCTCAAGTTTGGTGAAGAAGCCAGAAAGATTAATAACACTACTGTAGAATGAAATAATTTCAAAACATGAAACACTGAAAAGAACTCTTTAATCCTGTGGATTTAGAAATATTTCATTTTCATTTTTGTGATTAGAAAAATATTAAATTCTCATTTGAGTGTGATTTCTAACTTTAGTAAAAGTAGAAGGAATGGATTAATAAAATCTTTGGTACCAGAATAAATTTGTTGTTCGAGTTACTGCTTCACTTGGTTAGAGTTCATGAATAAATTGTGACAATGGAGGATTTCACTCTCAGAATGTAAAGTTGACCCATAAATGGGAGTCAGGAGCTGATCCAAGGGAGTATCCAGACAAGCCTCACCATATATAGGAATAGTTATTGCATCCTTTGAAGTCAGTCCCCATTGCTTACAGAGCTTCATGTACTAATAGAAGCTCCCTGGGGCATATAAGACTCTTTGTGGTTACTTATCATTAATTAGACTCAGGGAACTAAAATACTGCTGACCTCCCTAAGATGTGCTACCAAAAATTAAGTCATAGTCCTAATATGGAGTTTAGAGGGTGCTCCAAATATTCTAATCATGAAAGCTTCCTCTTTCAACCTCCCTAGACAAAACTGTTCAGGCAAACTGAAGCACTCACTTTTCTCAGTATTTGAATAAGACCCTTTCTTATTGGATTATGGATGTTAATATCCAGAATTCAACATGGCAACATCCAGTTTGCTACTTTTCCTGTAGTAATGAATCTGTTTCAAGCAGAGGCCAATGGGCTTCATCTAGGAGCCATGGGAATCGATCTGATAGTTAGCAATCTCACTGGACTGGACCTGTCTTAGTGGGTCACGGTCTTAACATGCATCCAAACGTGGGAGAATTGTGTTGGATCTCCAGCAAGCTCCAGACCAGCAGGATGGGCCCTTTGGTGCAGTTCCTCTCCTCTCACAGGTTTTGATCTTCTTGGACTATCTTTTTCTACTTCAGTCACCAGAAGTGGGAGATTTATTTTTTATCAGCTCATTAACTTCTGACTCCTTAGCAAGATAAAATATAGTCACACTTGAAGTAAACACATTTTTATTGTCAGCAATTGTTGACAAATACAAGCTTATGCTTGTTTTCTTAAAACAATATATTCAATGCTAAAATCAACTTGACAACTGAAAACTCCCATCTCTTCTTTCCCTAAGGCAAGATATTTGCAAACAAACATTTGTTACATACATGTACTTGACAACTGGCAACTCCCATTTCCTCTGTTCTGAAAGCAAAGCACAATAATCACAACAAAAGTTGTAAAGAAAATCCCCATACATTCATTTGAGGTCTAAGCATTGCCTTGCGTGCTAGAGACAGATTGGATCAGCAGAATAAGGAAAGAAGGAAACGGGTGCAAAGAACTGGGGTTTTTCTGTTCTTTGAAACATTAAAAAAATTCTTGACAACCCAGAATTATCCTTTGATCATTTATTTTTCTGTGTAGTTCTTTCCTTGTAACATTAATTATCTTTGCTGTTCCCTGTGTCTCTTACCTTTTTAATGTGATATCTTAATATTTAATATTGAGATAGGCATTTGGAGAGATGGTTCCAAGCTTCAGCTATAAAATTATCATTCATAGTATAGTGAATCATGTGGTTAAATCCCAAGGCATTAAATAGAAAATGGATTTATGATATAAAAGAAACCAAAAGATGAAAAACCTGACCAATGGCTTTTATTGAGAATAAATACGAATGATTTCCTTTATTTTATTCTTTACTTAAAAATATCATAATTATTTAAAATATAGACATACGTGTATATTTAAGATAGATATATTTATGAACCTCATAATTTAAGACAGATATAGAGACTTACATTGTATAATGAAGTACAAGTAAAAAAGTCATGTAGTCCAAATCTGGGACTTCTGAAATGTGTTAAAATGTCGGTTCCTCTTTTGTGGAGTTTTGTGCTATTATCAACAGAGCCAGCAATTGAACCTAAATTCTGAGTGTAATGGAAGCCATTAATCACTATCAAGTTCATCATTTTTTTTCATGGCAAGTAATATTCATATCAGTGATTGCTATTCCACTAAGAAATTCTAAATGTTCCATAAAAATGAAACACCACATAATAAGAAACTAAATCATATGAAACAAAATTTTGACTCTTGAATGTATGATCACTCAAGGCTGGTGGATGATAATTTCTCTTTATGATTCTACAGGTAGCTCATTTATTTTTTTCTCATATATTTGACTTATTATAGGGCCCTGCAGCCCTTTCTGAGCATCATTAAATATATTTATTGAATCATTAATCTAAAAATTAAAAGCTATTTTATACTTTTGTTTCATCTGCTTAACTAATTACACAGAAATAAACCACATTTTTCTATTACTTTTCTTGGTGCCTTCTGCATTTATATAGCCTTAATGCATTGTGCATATGTATAGGTCTTTCTCTTAACCCAAACCCCTGCTGTTGTTCTTTCTGCACCCATGTTAATGACTCATGATCACTATAACCTCACTAATCTTTTATGTCTTCCACTCTAATGACCTTGATCAATTCATTCACTATATAGAGCTTGTTGTCACCTGGCTTTGATTTACTAAACTTCAAAGTTTCACCCCTGATTACTCTTCTTTTCTCATTTTCTTCCCCCTCTTCCTTAAGTCCTTGATGATATCATTCCCTCCACCTCTCTGAATATTTTCAAGATATTTCTTTCTATCATTGTTTGCTCCTCTCTGTATATTCCGAACCCACTGGGCAGATACTCTACAGTATCTCATTTATGCTCATTAATATAAAAATCACAAATATATAGTTTCAGGTTAAACTTCTCTCCTGGGCCACAAACATATTTTTCTAGTGTGTTTTCTCAAATACACTTCCAAATAAAAATCCTTAATACATCTTCCCCATCTTGTGTTCTTTATTCTACTTAAAGCCATTCAGAATACACACTTTATCATCTCTATTTCTCTCCTTTCTCATAATTTTATTCAATCATCAAGACTTGCTAACTCACTTTCTATGAATATATCAAGCTTATATCAAAAAAATTCCTTCAGCATTGCCTTGTTAAGTACCTCACAATCTCTCACCTGAAAAATTGCAACAGCTTTGTAGAATAGTCTCCTTTTTTCCCTTTCTCCCTACTCCAGTGAATCTCTCCGGTCCAATTTTATCCTTTCTGTGTTTAAAATCCTTTACTAGTTCCATACTGCATTCAGAATGTTGTCTAAACTTTGACTCTGACGTTAAAGTACATTGACTATAAATCCTATTCCATTTTCCAGCATTTTATCTCAATTTTTCTACTCCCAAAGTTTACATTCTAGTCAAACCAAACTACTTTTCCCTTTTTCTGTCTTTCATTAAAATGAATTATCATGATAATATAATTTGAAAAGCTTTGGAGTTTTATTTTATCTCATTTTAGATTCAGGGAGTACATATGCAGTTTTGCCACGTGGGTAAATTGTGTGATGCTGAGGTTTGAACTCCTTTTTTTAAATTTATTATTTGTTTTATTATACTTTATGTTCCAGGGTACATGTGCACAACGTGCAGGTTTGTTACATATATATACATGTGCCATGTTGGTGTGCTGCATCCATTAACTCGTCATTTACATTAGGTATATCTCCTAATGCTATCCTTCCCCTTTCCCCCCACCCCACAACGGGCCCCGGTGTGTCATGTTCCCCTTCCTGTGTCCAAGTGTTCTCATTGTTCAATTCTCACCTATGAGTGAGAACATGCAGTGTTTGGTTTTCTGTCCTTGCGATAGTTTGCTGAGAATGATGGTTTCCAGCTTCATCCATGCCCCTACAAAGGACATGAACTCATCCTTTTTTTATGGCTGCATAGTATTCCATGGTGTATATGTGCCACATTTTCTTAATCCAGTCTATCATTATGGACATTTGGGTTGATTCCAAGTCTTTGCTA
>NW_012101266.1:1514455-1514908 GCF_000951045.1 Mandrillus leucophaeus | reverse complement strand
TTGAAGTCAGGTAGCATGATGCCTCCAGCTTTGTTCTTTTGGCTTAGGATTGTCTTAGCTATGTGGGCTCTTTTTTGGTTCCATATGAACTTTAAAGTAGTTTTTTCCAATTCTGTGAAGAAAGTCATTGGTAACTTGATGGGGATGACATTAAATCTATAAATTACCTTGGGCAGTATGGCCATTTTCATGATATTGATTCTTCCTATCCATGAGTATGGAATATTCTTCCATATGTTTGTGTCCTTTTATTTTGTTGAGCAGTAGTTTGTAGTTCTCCTTGAAGAGGTCCTTCACATCCCTTGTAAGTTGGATTCCTAGATATTTTATTCTCTTAGTAGCAATTGTGAATGGGAGTTCACTCATAATTTGGCTGTCTGTCTGTTATTGGTGTATAAGAATGCTTGTGATTTTTGCACATTGATTTTTGTATCCTGAGACTTTGCTGAAGTT
>NW_012101266.1:1501884-1510158 GCF_000951045.1 Mandrillus leucophaeus | reverse complement strand
TTAAGGTGTCAATTTTAGATCTTTCCTGCTTTCTCTTGTGGGCATTTAGTGCTATAAATTTCCCTCTACACACTGCTTTAAATGTGTCCCAGAGATTCTGCTATGTTTTGTCTTTGTTGTTATTGGTTTCAAGGAACATGTTTATTTCTGCCTTCATTTCGTTATGTACCCAGTAGTCATTCAGGAGCAGGAGGTTTGAACTTCTAATGATTCTCTTGCACAAGTAGTGAACATAATATCTGATAGGTAGTTTTCCAAGCCTTGGGTGCCACCTTTGTCTCCCCCGAAATGCTTTTCATAAATTCTATGATGTTTGACTGTACTTTGTCGATTTTTTTTCTTATGCTGGAATACCCTTCTCCATTCATCATCACTTGCCAAACAATTCTTACCAACTTGTCAAACTCCATTGATATTCTACCTTTTTATAGTTCTTTACTCAGTGCCTCCAGGAAGAAATAAAATCTCCTTCATCTATGTCCCTGAATAGTCTACTTACCCAACCCCCCTTTTTTTTAAGGAAAAAAGAACAGGTGCCACATTTTACTATACTTTTTATGAATCCCAGAATAAACGCAATTGAACAGACGTTTATTGTGCATATAATATATGTCAGTCACTGTTTTGGAAAGAAAACTATCCATGAATAATACAAAAATCCCTGCCCTTCTGGGTAGGGAAGACAGACAATGAGTAATACTCATTATAAATAAGTTAATGATATAGTAAGTTAGAAGATGATGAATGTTATGGAAAAGAGGACACATGAGAGCAGGGCAAAGGGAATCAAGAGTTCTGGGGTGATATTAAGGTTGTAGGTTGAATTTGGAATAGAATGGATGGAGTATGCCTTGCTGAGGAGATAATTTGAGGAAAATCATGAATAAGGTGAGGGGAATAGTCATGTGGAAATCTGGGGAATGACCTTTTAGAGATGAATAAAATGTTGAAAACCATAGTCTTGAGTACACTTTGCTTATAAAAAGGGGGATAAAACTAGGAGATGAAGTCAGAGAGGTAGCAGGCATTATATCAGGCCTTGTGGGTCATCAGGAACTTTGGCTTTTACTTTGAGTGAAATGGTGATCTGTTGCATGGTTTTGAGCAGAGAGACAATAGTTATTATCTCACTTACTTTTTATAAGAAGCATTCTGGCTATTGGGTTGAGAATACACAGTAAGGGAGCAAAGAAGAAAACAGAAATCCATGCTAGAACAGACATTGAATGGAACCAGGGTGGTAGCAGTGGATGAAGTCAGATATAATCAGTTTCTGGTTATATTGTGAGGGTAGAGCCAATGGATTTGCTGGTATTTTGTATGTGTGGTGTAAAGGTAAGGAAGGAATTAAAGATCATGCTAAGAATTATGACCTGATCAACTATAAGTGTGGAATTGCCTTTAGTAGAAAAAGGAAAAATTGAGGATAAAGCAAGTTTGGAAGGTAAAATTGGCAGTTCAGTTTTGGACATGGTAGCTTTAGACAACCAAGTGAAGCTGTTAAGAAGATTGCTGAATATACTAGCCTGGAATTCAAGAGGGAGATCTGAGAGATATATATATATATATACACACACACACACACACATATACGTACACACAAATACATACATACATTTATGTGTATGCACACACACATAATTTACAGCCATGAAACTAAGTAAAATCACCAAGAATACGAGTGTTTATAGAGAAGAGACCCTAGGGCTCTTCTACATTAAGAGATCAGTGAGAAGAAAAAGAATTATTACAGGAAAAGGAGAAAAATGATCAGTGATGTTGGGAGAAAACCAAGAGAGAATGGTGTCTTGGATGCAAGTGATGTAAATACATTAAGAAAAAGCAAGTTATTCACTCCATCAAGTGTGGCAGAGAGATGATATTTGATAACGACTAGCAATGAGCGCTGGATTTACTAACATGGAGGTCATAGGGAAAATGGGGTAGAAGTAGCAATGAGAACAAGAAGCATCTCCAAGTCCAATACTATAATGACTGTGGGAAGAAAGGAAAACCTAATGCTTGAAAGATGGGAAGGCAAAAAGTATTTTGAGAGGATAATCAGATTTTTATTAGAGCCAGAAACTGAGGCAAACATTCAGAAATATTCAGATAGGGAATTTTGATAATGACGAATAATGAATTTCACAGGGCATAATGAAAGAGTTTTAGAAGTTAAGAAGGGTGTGGAGGAAAGAATTAGGGGATCCAATTTGCATTGTTGGAATAAAACAATTGTGACAAGAGTGTGAATTTGGGGGATAGGGAGTGGTTGAATTTTGGGATTCCCTGTTGAATGGTCAAGAGGATTTGGCATCATCTTGAGATGTGATCTCCATCTCGTTATACAGTCTTCCTCTTGACCTCTGATATAGGAGGGAGAAGGCCAACAGGAGCATGATCTCAATTCATTTTGTTGAGGAATGGAGCTTACACCACATGTGGAGGCTCCACCTTAACACTTTTGATTAGACTGGCAGCTCTGGGGAAGCTGAGCATCCCACTGTGCTGGCCTCCTTTAACTCCTGGCGACACCTGTAAAAGGCCTCGGGGTGTGTGGTCAGAAGAAACAGTGACCACCTATGCTGTGTTCAGCCAAGTGTAGCCCACTGATTAGATGATGGGACAGCATGCACTGTTTGCATGCACCCTGAGGTGCCTCTTTGGAGAACACTCATGCCGAGGAAAGAAAGAGTCGGGTAAAATCAGCTAGGTGCCATAGCAAAGCGGGGTGCCAGAGGAATGGGTTATAAATAAAAATGGAAAGAACCATGTTCCCTGTGTGAGATCACAGTGCATGTCAGAATTTGAATAATATCAGTACCACCTGGGAGGAACAGAAAAGAGCACCTGGGAGACACCGTTGCAGAAATCTTTGTGTGGATTCAGGGTGAGGTGGAAGGCTATGCTTCAGCAATCAGGTAAAAGTTAGGAAAATTAGAGTTATTACTGTTAATATGAACTCTATTTATTATCACTAGACTAGTGAGGGCTGGATACATTTGGATTACATGATAATGAGGGCACATGTCTCATGTGCCTGCTGGACTGCAGACTTGAATGGAAAAGGCTATGCCAATATCCGCCACAGCGTACAGTTTAACACATTTGTTGACTTGTCTTTATAAACTGGTTATAAATAACTTCTAATGCTGAGATATGATGTTGCAGGTGCTTTGTCAGTGTTCAGACATCTCCCATAACAATTTTGAATCAGAAGGGAAGAAGAAAAGAAAACCAAGTTATGTTTATGGGATAAGCAGCCTTACAGGCTAATTCAGTTTCTATAAAAAAAAAAAAAAGATCCTGGTTATACAAGAAATTCAAAGTAAATGGTGATAGAATATGCTTGTTTCACATCTTTAACAGCATTTTCCAGTAAAATGTGACAAAGTGATGAATATGAAGTAAATAATGATTGAAGAGTTTTGACTTGTATTTCCACATACCAGAGAAAAATGGTTGATTTCCTTATGAATTTCATCCTGAGAGGCTCGATACACAGTGACCAAGGTAAGATGGAGCAAAGAGATTGGAGTAAATTAATAAGGAAACCAAATAAATATGAATGAAAAAGAAGAAAATGCATAAGGGTGTGACACTTAAACTAGAAATTTGAAGAAATAAAAAAAGGAGATAATCTAAGGATAGCAAAAAATGGAGCAAGTAGAGACTTTCCCTATAGGACTTAAATTTTACCTTCTCTAAGGGCCTCCTTTGACCATTTTATCTCAATATGTCTCCATTTTATTTTCTAGTGGCTCAGACTATAGCTTTGCACTTTATGTTTGTTCACTTGTTTGTGGTCTATCTCCTTCACTAAATGGAAAGTTTTATCAGGTCAGAAGCCACACTGTATTTTGTTCATCACTGGGTCCTTTACACAATGCCTAGTACATAGTAGGCACAAATATGGTAGAATAAATGAATAAATAAAGGTAAGAAAGGATAGAAAGAATATATATGTCAATTTCATGATTTTTCGTATTGGCAGTGAATCAGTAACAAAGAGCATTCCCTAAGGTAATTTGTTCAAATACTGTTATGACTCTGTGCCAGGAAAAAACACCAATAGTCTTGGCATAACTTAAGAATTTCTGATAGGTTTTTAGTGAGAAATTCATACTTATCTATAGCACTCTGGGTATGGGAGATGATCTGAGACCCTGTTAGGTGTATCAGACAGAGATATAACCCTGCGTTACATAAATAACCTTAATGATAGAGTCCTGGTGACACAAAAAGTTCTGTAGTGTAGGTATTAAGGTAGAAAATAAATTTTATTTCAAATAGATGATTGGTAAATTATACTAGTCTAAATTTTCCCAAGCACCCCCAAAAGTCACAACTTCTAGATAAGTGAGTTTGCAAAAATCACTCTTGTATAATCTGTTAAGCTTTAACATGGCATGATTGTTTTAATTACGGGATTGCATGTTTCATGGGTCAATGCCATCCTCACCCTGAACTGTGAAAGCCTGTAAGTTACATATCTGCATCTGAGGGAGGTGAACAGTGTGTGGGAAGTAAGGTGTCAGATCCATCTTTTTCCTTCTTCAGTTGCTTTAGTAGTTTAAACAGGTGAGAATGCACAGGGCTCAGCCATGAGCTCTACACATTGTACATGTCTCTCCTCATGTTGTATCACCATCCTCCTCTTCTTTTGGATTTGTGTTTCTGCTCTGCAATTTAAGAGAAGCAAATATCCTAGACTCTGCATTCAGCAAGCTTGATTGAAAACTCAGCTATGGTGACTATAAGCTGCTGCTGGTTTATAACTCTTCTTTTGGCATGCTTAGCAATGAGTCCCTTGTTTGGTCTCAAGAGCGTTCTGCACCGGAGTATAAATTAGCCCTAATAGAAAGTTGTTCCTCAAGAGACTGTTCTGGTTTCCAAAATCTGAAACAGAATCACCAACTAAATACCACCAGAATTTAATCCTGGTAGGCCCTGACTAAGTATGCAAAAAGGACCCAGGAATACCAAGGCAGGTCACCAGCAATCATTTTTGATAAAGCTTTGTAAGCAGATTTGTAAATGTTCGTGACAGAGGATTGTTCTGGCTGCTCTTAGGTACCAGAGCTGGTGGAAGTCAAGACTTACAGGTAATACAAGTGGACAATTACTAGGGGGTTTAGAGTTTTCTTCACACTGTTGGAGATAACTCTTTATAATCTCCAAATTTGTAAATATAGTCATGCCATATATATCTCTCTAATAAAAAAAGGAAATGTTCAAGTAGTTTATGAAGTTTAAAATTCGATTTCTGCTAGCAAAACACACCTTACAGTGTCTTAGCTTTCTTCATTTTTATAATATTAACCTTTAACCTCCTTAAATATACAAGATGAAAGCAGGGCTGACGAGTGTCAGGGCAGTTGCTCTGGAGCACAGGGGACACATGGGAATGTTTGAAAAGACACTTCCCTCCAACAGATATGGGACACTGGTTCTGGACCACACCCGTCATCTTCAATTAGTTTTCTCAGATTGAAGGAAAACAATTCTGCAGACATGTGATTATTATATTCAACTTTTCCTGTCAACTTCATATTATATGCAACACAAGTATTTCTGTTTTCTTCCTCGTTACCTGTGTTAAAGGTTAGTTTGCCTATGTTTACCTCATGAAAAGAATTTGTATAGGCACATGGCTTTCTAAAGATTCACATTTTTTACTAAAAGCACATGTTACCTGTGTATATTTTCACATCATAAATTAGGCAGATTTTACCTTTCATCAAAATTTTCTTTCTTGATGAGTAAGTAGGGCACTGGTAGAATAATTTCATGAACCTTTTTTCTTTGTTTGTTTTCAGTTGAAATAAAGATAGATAGTAAACTTCAAAGAAGCAAGAATCATGCTTATTTTGTTCTTTGTTTAGTCTTAGCACCCATTACAATACCTTGTACATGATGGGTGCACAATTAATATTTATTCAGTGACTCAAGTATCTGATGGTTCTAAAATTCAGATCTAAGCCATAGTCATTTCCTGGACTACAGCCTTTGATACTTTTACATTTTTTTAACTTCTACTTTTTAAATAAGAATATTTCCTTAAACCATTTCACAAGAGTTACTTTCTTTTTTTTTCATTTTTTAAAATTATACTTTAAGTTCTGGGTTACATGTGCAGAACGTGCAGTTTTGTTACACAGGTATACACGTGCCATGGTGGTTTGCTGCACCCATCAACCCATCACCTACATTAGGTATTTCTCCTAATGTTATCCCTTCCCTAGCCCCCAACCCCCTGCAGGCCCTGATGTGTGATGTTCCTCTCCCTGTGTCCATGTGTTCTCATTGTTCAACTCCCACTTATCAGTGAGAACATGCAGTGTTTGCTCTTCTGGTCTTGTGATAGTTTGCTGAGAATGATGGTTTCCAGCTTCATCCACGTCCCTGCAAAAGGGTGTGAACTCATCCTTTTTTATGGCTGCATAGTATTCCATAGTATATATGTGGCACATTTTCTTAATCCAGTCGATCACTGGTGGACGTTTGGGTTGGTTCCGAGTTGTTGCTATTGTGAATAATGCTGCAATAAATATACGTGTACATGTGTCTTTATCATAGAATGATTTATAATCCTTTGGGTATTTGCCCAGTAATGGAATTGCTGGGTCAAATGGTATTTCTGGTTCTAGATCCTTGAGGAATTGCCACACTGTATTCTGCAATGGTTGAACTAATTTACAGTCCCACCAACAGTGTAAAAGCTTTCCTATTTTTCCACAACCTCTCTCACATCTGTTGTTTCCTGACTTTTTTATGATTGCCATTCTAACTGGTGTGAGATGGTATCTCATTGTGATTTTGATTTGCATTTCTCTAATGACCAGTGATGATGAGCATTTTTTCATGTTTGTTGGCTGCATAAATGTCTTCTTTCGAGAAGTGTTTGTTCATATCCTTTGCCCATTTTTTGATGGGGTTGTTTTCTTTTTTCTTGTAAATTTGTTTAAGTTCTTTGTAGATTCTGGATATTAGCCCTTTGTCAGATGGAGAGATTGCAAACATTTTCCCCCATTCTGTAGGTTGCCTGTTCACTCTGATAATAGTTTCTGTTGCTGTGCAGAAGTGCTTTAGGTTAATTAGATCCCATTTGTCAATTTTGGCTTTTGTTGCCCTTGCTTTTGGTGTTTTAGACATGAAGTCGTTGCCCGTGCCTATGTCCTGTATGGTATTGCCCAGGTTTTCTTCTAGAATTTTTATGGTCCTAGGTCTTAAGTTTAAGTATTTGATCCATCTTGAGTTAATTTTTGTATAAAGTATAAGGAAGGGGTGCAGTTTCAGTTTTCTGCATATGGCTAGCCAGTTTTCCCAACACCATTTATTAAATAGGGAATCTTTTCTCCATTGCTTGTGTGTGTCAGGTTTGTCAAAGATCAGATGGTTGTAGATGTGTGGTGTTATTTCTGAGGTCTCTGTTCTGTTCCATTGGTCTATATCTCTGTTTTGGTACCAGTACCATGCTCTTTTGGTTACTGTAGCCTTGTTGTATAGTCTGACATCAGGTAGCTTGATGCCTCCAACTTCGTTCTTCTTGCCCAGGATTATCTTGGCTATGCAGGCTCTTTTTTGGTTCCATATAAAGTTTAAAGTAGTTTTTTCCAATTCTGTGAAGAAAGTCAGTGGTAGCTTGATGGGGATAGCATTGAATCTATAAATTTCTTTGGGCAGTAAGGCCATTTTGATGATATTGATTCTTCCTATCCATGAGCAAGGAATGTTTTTCCATTTGTTTGAGTCCTCTCTTATTTCCTTGAGCAGTGGTTTATAGTTCTCGTTGAAGAGGTCCTTCACATCTCTTATAAGTTGTATTTCTAGGTATTTTATTCTCTTAGTAGCAATTGTGAATGGGAGTTCACTCATGATTTGGCTCTCTGCTTGTCTGTTATTGGTGTATTAGAATGCTTGTGATTTTTGCACATTGATTTTGTATCCTGCTACTTTGCTGAAGTTGTTTATCTTGGGTCTGAGACGATGGGGTTTTCTAAATATACAATGTCCTCTGCAAACAGGGGCAATTTGACTTCCTCTCTTCCTATTTGAATATTCTTTATTGCTTTTTCTTGCCTGATTGCCCTGGTCAGAACTCCCAATATTATGCTGAATAGGAATGGTGAGAGAGGCCATCCTTGTCTTGTGCCAGTTTTCTAAGGGAATGCTTCCAGTTTTTGCCCATTCAGTATGATATTGGCTGTGTGTTTGTCATAAATAGCTGTTATTATTTTGAGATACTTTCCATTGATACCTAGTTTATTGAGA
>NW_012101266.1:1499403-1500694 GCF_000951045.1 Mandrillus leucophaeus | reverse complement strand
GTCCCAGAGATTCTGGTACATTGTCTCTTTGTTCTCATTGGTTTCAAAGAACGTCTTTATTTCTGCCTTCATTTCACTATTTACCCAGTAGTCATTCAGGAGCAGGTTGTTCAGTTTCCATGTAGTTATGTAGTTTTGAGTGAGTTTCTTAATCCTGAGTTCTAATTTGATTGCACTGTGGTCTGAGACACAGTTTGTTGTGATTTCTGTTCTTTTATATTTGCTGAGGAGTGTTTTATTTCCAATTATGTGGTCAATTTTAGAATAAGTGCGATGTGGTGCTGAGAAGAATGTATATTCTGTTGATTTGGGGTGGAAGTTCTGTACATGTCTATTAGATCCACTTGGTCCAGAGCTGAGTTCAAGTTCTGGATATCCTTGTTAACCTTCTGTCTCATTGATCTGTTTAATATTGATAGTGAGGTGTTAAAGTCTCCCATTATTATTGTATGGGGGTCTAAGTCTCTTTGTAGGTCTCCAAGGACTTGCTTTATGAATGTGGGTGCTCCTGTATTGGGTGCATATATATTTAGGATAGTTAACTCTTCTTGTTGAATTGATTCCTTTACTATTATGTAATGGCCTTCTTTGTCTCTTTTGGTCTATGTTGATTTAAAGTCTGTTTTACCAGAGACCAGGATTGCTAACCCTGCTTTTATTTTTTGCTCTCCATTTGCTTGGAAAATCTTCCTCCATCCCTTTATTTTGAGCCTATGTGTGTCTTTGCACGTGAGATGGGTCTCCTGAATATAGGACACTGATGGGTCTTGACTCTTTATTCATTTTACCAGTCTGTAAGTTTTAATTGGGGCATTTAGCCCATTTATATTTAAGGTTAATATTGTTATGTGTGAATTTGATCTTGTTATTATGATGCTAGCTGGTTATTTCGCCTGTTAATTGATGTAGTTTCTTCATAGCATTGATGGTCTTTACAATTTGGCATATTTTTGCAGTGGCTGGTACCAGTTGTTCCTTTCCATGTTTAGTGCTTCCTTCAGGAGCCCTTGTAAGGCAGGCTTGCAGTGACAAAATCTGTCAACATTTGCTTGTCTGTAAAGGATTTTATTTCTCCTTCACTTATGAAGCTTAGTTTGGCAGTATATGAGATTCTGGGTGTTAAATTCTTTTCTTTAAAAATGTTGAATATTGGCCCCCACTGTCTTCTGGTTTATAGGGTTTCTGCTAAGAGATCTGTTGTTAGTCTGTTGGGCTTCGCTTTGTGGGTAACCTGACCTTTCTCTCTGGCTGCCCTTAACATTTTTTCCTTCATTTCAACTTTGGTGAATCT
>NW_012101266.1:1489627-1499353 GCF_000951045.1 Mandrillus leucophaeus | reverse complement strand
TGGGCTTCGCTTTGTGGGTAACCTGACCTTTCTCTCTGGCTGCCCTTAACATTTTTTCCTTCATTTCAACTTTGGTGAATCTGACAATTATGTGTCTTGGGGTTGCTCTTCTTGAGGAGTATCTTTGTGGTGTTCTCTGTATTTCCTGAAGTTGAATGTTGGCCTGCCTTGCTAGGTTGGGGAAGTTCTCCCGGATAATATACTGAAGAGTGTTTACTAACTTGGTTTCATTCTCCCCATCACTTTCAGGTACACCAATTAAACGCAGATTTGGTCTTTTCACATTGTCCCATATTTATTGGAGGCTTTGTTTGTTTCTTTTCACTCTTTTTTTTCTCCATTCTTGTCTTCTCACTTCATTTCATTAATTTGATCTTCAATCACTGATATCCTTTTTTCTGCTTGATTGATTCAGCTACCGAAGCTTGTGTATGCTTCACGAAGTTCTTGTACTATGGTTTTCAGCTCCATCAGGTCATTTAAGCTCTTCTCTACACTGGTTATTCTAGTTACCCATTCATCTAACCTTTTTTCAAGGTTTTCAGCTTCCTTGAAATGGGTTGGAACATGCTCCTTTAGCTTGGAAAGTTTGTTATTACCGATCTTCTGAAGGCTACTTCTGTCAACTCATCATCAAACTCATTCTCCATCCAGTTTTGTTCCCTTGCTGGTGAAGAGTTATGTTCCTTTGGAGGAGAAGAGGCATTCTGGTTTTTGGAATTTTCAGCCTTTCTACTCTGGTTTATCCCCATCTTTATGGTTTTATCTACATTTGGTCTTTGATGTTGGTGACCTACAGATGGGGTTTTTGTGTGGATGTCCTTTTCGTTGATGTTGATGCTATTCCTTTGTGTTTGTTAGTTTTCTTTCTAACAGACAGGGCTTTCAGCTGCAGGTCTGTTAGAGTTTGCTGGAGGACCACTCCAGATCCTGTTTGCCTGGGTATCACCAGTGGAGGCTGCAGAACAGCAAATATTGCTGCCTGATCCTTCATCTGGAATCTTAGTCCCAGAGGGGCACCCGCCTGTATGAGGTGTCTGTTGGCCCCTACTGGGAGATGTCTCCCAGTCAAGCTACATGGGTTTCAGGGACCCACTTGAGGAGGCAGTCTATCCATTATCGGAGCTTGAATGCCATGCTGGGAGAATGACTGCTCTCTTCAGAGCTGTCAGGCAGGGATGTTTAAGTCTGGAGAAGCTGTCTGCTGCCTTTTGTTCAGATATGCCCTACCCCCAGAGGTGGAATCTAGAGAGGCAGTAGGCCTTGCTGAGCTGTGGTGGGCCCCACCTAGTTTGAGCTTCCCTGCCCCTTTGTTTACATTGTGAGCATAGAACTGCCTACTCAAGCCTGAGGAATGGTGTATGCCCCTCCCCCCACCATGCTCCGGCATCCCAGGTCGATCTCAGGCTGCTGCTCTAGCAGCATGCAAGGCTCTGTGGGCATGGGACCTGCCGAGCCAGGCATGGGAGGGGATGTCCTGGTCTGCCGGTTGCTAAGACTGTGGGAAAAGCTCAGTATTTGGGCAGAGTGTAGCATTTCTCCATGTACAGTCACTCATGACTTCCCTTGGCTAGGAAAGGGAAATCCCCTGACCCCTTTCACTTTCTGGGTGAGGCAATGCCCTGCCCTTCTTGGGTTCTCCCTCCGTGGGCTGCACCCACTGTCCAACCAGTCCCAATGAGATGAACTAGGTACCTCAGCTGGAAATGCAGAAATCACCAGTCTTCTCTATTGATCTTGCTGGGAGCTGTACACTGGAGCTGTTCCTATTTGGCTATCTTGGAAGTGACCTCCGACTATCTCACAAGAGTTACTTTCTATTCCACCTATGGGTAAAGAAAAATCAAGATCACATGTGGATAAGGATATTGAATAATTTGTTCTCTCATTTGTTAGCTAATGTGATTCAAATTCTCGATTCAGCAAATCATTACATTCCATAAACCTTCACAGTCATTCAATAGAGAAAATTACTTTCAGGTTCATGAAACTTACGATGTAGGTATTTACTATGAATACTGGCAGAATGCTTCATTAGTGGTTTTTTGGCAGGAGTAGAAGAGTAACAGAAACAAACTGATGCTAATGTTACATGGTAAAATTTAACTTTTGACAATTGCACCAAGATGAAATAGATGCTACACACAAATAAAAGGTGCTATATTGAAATTTTTTTAAAAGTAAAATTAGTTTTTAGACACTTGGACCACCCTCAGGGACCATGACCCACATCAGTTGTATAAAAGTCTTAAAAGAAGGAAAAAGAAAATAATTTTTAAACTGTTGCCCTGATTCCTGCTTCTCCTTGAGAAAGATAAGGTAAGGGTGATGATATCTCAATAGGACAACTCAGAAAACATGAGATGTATCTGCTGGACTAGGTGAGAGGCTGTTGCTATCAGCAGGTGGTAGTGGGGCACAGAAAAATCACAGAACTGTTCCAGATGTACCTTCACACTTAGGGACAGTTGTGAAAAGAAAGCATGCTTCTGTGCACCAAGGGTGGGCCTCACAGGGAAAACAGACCTGGCAGCGTCATTTATTATTCTGTCCAAGAGAACCCCTCAGAGAACTTGAGTATTCCAAGAAGGAGTTTTATGAGGCATGGATTATCATATTATAGAAATTGTAGCCAGAGGTACTTAGCATGAGGTGGAAGGGATTTCTCCAGAAAGTTCACAAAGTTTCTGATGAAGCATCTGAACATCTGTCACTTAGAGGGGCCCATTGAAGATGAAACCTGTTATCAACTATGTAAGACTGCCCTTGACCCTAAGCCCTGCTCCTTTCTGGATTCAACCCTGGGGAGGTCAGTAGCTGCAGTTAGCAGAGAAGGAGACATGCTAAGAAGGGAAAGAAAGATGATGAAGCCCTTCTGTTTCTCCCCCTTTGCATTCGTGAGCAACAAACCTTCAGTAGTAGCCTGAGAGAGGAAAGTTGCATTTGGACTATTGTCTTGGGCTGGACAATTTTAATAGATACAAGATAGCCTTTAGATTTTAGTGACTGGAGGGTATTTTAAACTTTAAATGAGAACAGAAAGCTTACAGGGCTTACTAGAGAAAGAATTTTATCCGAGGGCAAGAGAAAAATTTTTCCTTTACTGAATACATTTTAGGAGCATAATAGGAGGCAAAAAAAAAATGTGTTTTCATTATATCTCACAAGGCATGGTAGGTCAATTTTTCTGTTATTACAGTTTAGATTAAAAAGGAGAATATGCAAATGGTTTCTTATTGGAACTTGGTGTCAGGAAACGTAGATGTGTCTTACACAGGAAGATTACCAAAAATTGGAAAGCTATTAATAACATTTACTTTCTCCCAAATCATTTTTATCTGTCTGCCTCTCTGTCTTACTCTCCTTTCTCTGCAGGTCAGCTTTCTCTGCTGTTCCATGTGATCACTGCAGATAGATATATAGGTCATTTCAGTTCAGGTACCAAAGAAATTGATGGGTATCTTCAAATCCCATTCTAAATTTCTGTTAGGAGAGAATCTTCTGCGTCCATCTTGACTTATATATCTACACCTTATGGGTACAAAGGTGTGTGATTCCAACATGACTGTAGGGATCTACTATTGTGAGTAAGCAACAGGTTCTCTGAAAATGGGGCAGTTGCTGGTCAGAAATTCCACCTTTGTTTACTGCGAAGACATGTAATAATAAAAAGTCCACAGGAAGAATTCTGAGAGTTCGCATGTTGGCACTTTATTGGGATGTAAGTGTATTGGGTTTTTCAGATTAAAATATCTTAAGAAATATCAGTGGTTGATATACATATGATATTTTGCTTATGTGTTGTATATTGTATATTATTTTCTGCTAATTAAACATCTTAATAAAATTTCCTGGGAAGTGTGCATATTTCAGATCTGTCTGGGATTTCTGGGAAAGGAGAACACACCAACCAGTAATTATCTGAGAAAATTCACACATATGTGCTTGAATTGATGCATACTCTTATTTTTTTTGTTGTTGTTTGTTTTAATGACATGGTCTTGCTTTGTCACACAGACTGAATGTGGTACTGTGGCCCTAGTTCACCATAGCCATAAATTCCTAGGCTCAGGACGTCCTCCTGCCTCAACATATTTTAAACAAATTTTGGTGGAGATAGGGTCTTCGTATGTTGCCGAGGCTGGTCTTGAACTCCTGGGCTTAAGCAATCCTCCTGCCTTGGCCTCCCAAAGCTCTGGGATTATAAGTGTGAGCCACCGCACTTTGCTGTTGAGAATAATCTTGGTGAATTTGACCATCTTACTACATTTTGTAAATTTAACCTTCTGCTCCCAATTGTAAATATTTTAAGCTGAGGAGAGTTAGATTTGAGATTTCAGGGGGGCCAACATGGCTAGGGTTCTCATGGAAAAGTACTGAAAGGGGAGAGCTACAGTGAGATAGAGAGTGAGCTACCAAGACAGAAAGAGACACAGAGCGAGAGAGAGAAGGCAGGGAGGGCGGGGGAGAGAGAAAGACAGAGAGAGAGATTGATCCAGACATCTGACAGAGTTCCCAGAGTTGGCTGACTACTCAAGGTTGGGAAAAGACCACTCAAAAAGAGTGTTCAAAAATCAGAACAATTTCCTGAGCACACACAGGGAAAAGTGTTGTTGGTAGACAGACGGGGGTGGGGTAGGGTGCTCAGAAAGGTATTTGTGAATGAATGACTGCTTTGGTTTTTCCTAACAAAGCTTAGAAAAAATCCTTACAAAGGTCAAACTATTTCAAAGTAATGTAATTGTTTCTCAGAATAGAGATTAGGATTATTTTTAAATACAAGAATAGCCAGTTCCCGAAATCCACAACTCCATTTTGCCACTCATTGTGCTGCATCCCCTTTGCTTCTAAAGTATTGCATTCTAACCTTTATTATTTCAGGATTGCAAAATTTCTATTGCTAGACCAAACCATACAGCATCTCCAACAATTACCTATGTCTTAGAAAAAACAGTCACCAATAAATTTCTCACTGTTTCTGGCACTTCTTTCATAAACACATTCCTCATTGCTTCAGTAAACACAGAGTTGTCTTATAAGCCCATCTCTGAAAAGCAGTTGGCCAGTGAGTAGTGGCTTTGTTTGTTTGTTTGTTTTTAATTTTGCCTTATCTTACAATGCTGGCCCTAGCACTTTAACTTTTCTGACCATTTTGCTCTTTTCTTTTCTCTCTTTTTTTTTTTGAGATGGAGTCTGGCTCTGTCACCCAGGCTGGGGTGCAGTGGCACAGTCTCGGCTCACTGCAACCTCTGCCTACCAGTTTCAAACAATTCTCCTACCTCAGACTCCCGAATAGCTAGGACTACAGGTGCACACCACCATGCCTGGCTAATTTTTGTATTTTTAGTAAAGGTGGGGTTTCTCCATATTGGTCAGCCTGGTCTGGAACCCCTGACCTCAGGTGATCTACTCGCCTCAGCCTCCCAAAGTGGTGTGAGCCACTGCATTCAGCCACACCTTTCTACTGTCTCAGCTTTTCTGACATTTCTAGTTTTCTTACTGTAGATAATTTCTTTTTCCAGGCTTCCAAAAGCCATGCTAGCAGTGTGTTAGCACCCATCTTTCAGGGTTCTTGCCAAATTATTAAATCCTGTGTCACTGCACAGTGCCCCCTTATTGATGAAAGTTCCCTTACCCACGCTTATGCACTATACTGCCGATCTATCTCTCTAGGGATCTCGTCCCACACACACTCCTTTGGTTCTTGCTGAATCTTGGTCCCTGGGCCCTGCAGCTCCTCCTGTGTTTCTCTTTTCTTAGCAAGCCCAGTGCATCCTTGGCTGGGTTATGCTGTAATTTGACCCTGTTTATTAGTCTTCTAGCCAGGAATGGAGGTGGGGTAGAATCTGAGAAGGGCATGTGTTCTTTTTCAAGGCTCCGCAGCATCTTCAAGTAAGGGCAGAATACCAAGCTTTACGAGAGGAGAGTGAACCACTTGTGCAGAGCTACAGCATTTAGTAAGATCGGAGGATTCAAGATTCTTAAGTATCTCAACCCACATGTCCCCATTTCGAGTCTCAGGGTCTCACTTTGGTGGCATACCAGCTGGGGTAGAGAATTCAACTTCTTTTCTCTGGACCTCTGGTTTTCATATACATTTAGAGTGGAGTCTGATCTCAAGCTATTTCTGCTATCTGGCTGTAGTAGATGAGAATATCTTTATATGCCTCCAAGGAGGCCCTTGGTCTTT
The DNA here is from genome assembly GCF_000951045.1 of Mandrillus leucophaeus. NCBI lineage: Eukaryota > Metazoa > Chordata > Mammalia > Primates > Cercopithecidae > Mandrillus > Mandrillus leucophaeus. The sequence continues at coordinate 1,493,163 of NW_012101266.1, read as the reverse complement.
TATACTTTACGTTAAATTTGAGATTAATACCCCTCAGAGTGCCATTAAATTTCTGCAATGCATCAGTGGTAGCCAGTAACAGCTATCTGATTCTATAGTTCTTATAATTACTTTTCCCCCTAAGCCTTTCAAATATCTAAGGTACTGAACCTCCTAGTGTTTTCTGACACACTGAAGTCTTGTCTCAATTTGCCACAGGTAGAAGTTTTATTAATTTTACCACTATCTCATCCCAGGAATGATCAATCTTACAGTTATCACCAGCAAAGGGATCCTTATTATCAGCTCTCCAAAATTCTATTCTATAATTTGCTGCCTAGGACCATATGTAGTACCAGCTATCTGAAGTTGGATTCCCTGGGAAATTACCTGAGTTGGAGATGGGAGGATATTGGGCAACAGTCTCGGATGCAACAGTTAGAATGGAGTCAGGGAGGCAGAATTGGGCTGAGGGAGGAGTTGACCTCTATTACAGTTGCTGCAAACTTCAGTGGAATCCTTAGGATGCTTTGCACCTAGGATGGTCTTTCAGCATTGTTTCAAATTGAGGCAAGAGGGCCCAGCCTCTGTATCTCTAAAGTGATCAGCAGATGGAGGCTGTTTCTTGGAAATAAGTTGCCAGTCAGATTTCTGCAGGTAATTCATTGAGAGGGGACTCAGCTGTGAGCCATTCAGAGCACCAGCTGTGAGAATAAAGACTTCGGTCTTATCTGATCAGGGCAGTACAGGAACCCCTATGAAATTATACACATTAATGTAGTTATGGTCAATTGTACTCCCTATTAGTTTCATATCCCATAAAGAACAAATCAAATGTGTAATTACTGAATAATATGCCTTGAAAGAAACTTAACATCACATCAAGTTCAATACTCTTGGTTTTCAGATAAAAACCCAGAGGTGCCATTAAGTTCTTTGTTCAGAGGCACAGCATGTGCTGATGTTGGGTCTAGAAGTCAGGTTCTCTGCCTGCAGCCTGGTGTTCTTTCACTTTTAGATTCTTTCAAGTGCTAAAGAACTATAATATTAATTGCTTTACATGATAGAAACTATTAAAATGTAGTCCCCACTGTAACATGCTATGGTGTCAACCTCTTCTCTATGGTTTACTCCCAAGGACTATTTATTCTTTCTCCTTCATTTTCTAGAGTCCTTTTACTTTTTGTAGGACCAAGATATTAAATATTAAATAGATTGAGGTTTTAAGCTCCAGCAGGAGATTGGTGTTTATATATACTGTGCTTTTTTGCTGAACATTTTTGGGGTAAAGTTGCTTTTTTATTGTCTGAGTTTAAAAACAAAAAGCAACTAGATAAAAGTGAAGGATCAACAGCAAATCGCACAGGTTCTCTTCCTTTGACAGTGATTCTTTCTTGGACTGTCACAAGGTTGGACATTAAGCAGATTCCAGTTAAGGCATGCTCCTCCCAGAAAGGTACACTTGTTTCACCCAAGAGGCTGTTTTAAATCTACCTGCTCTCAACAAAGGGGATTTTTTTCATGAGCTAGGAAAGGCTTCAGATCTTTGACCTCACTGCCTGTTATTTCTCTTATTAGTTTAGTCTTTCCTGAAAGAAAGAATTCCCTCTGAAATGCAATTTCTGGCTTTTGCCTGAAATGGTTCCAATTTAACAGTTTTCAATTTGACAGTTGAGTTCAGTAATCCTTTACTAAGCATTTATAATGTATGAGGTATTGGACTACATCTAGCCAAAGATCTAAAGACATAATTACACTATCAAGTAATGTGTGTTAAAAAGGTGTGCACAGGAGCTGTAGGTTCACAGAGGAAGTTCAGGAATAACTTTTCTGTAACTGAGGCATTAGACAAAAAGCCATACTATTGCCCTCAGAAGGCTGCAGTTCACACACGCATGGAGTGGTCATCTAGTTCCCCTAATTAGCATACTAAGCAGTAATGATTTACAATGCTAGCTAGCAAATACTTTGGACCATGAAGGAGAGGAATACAGAAGGTGAATTTCTGTGCAATGCTGTGGGAATCAGGGAGCAGAGGGTTGAGTAAAGCAGGCACATGGCAGAGATAAGCCTTTGTTGGTGTGCAGAAACAAATTGAATGAATAAATACGACCATCTGCTTTAGATGGCAATCCATCTGAGCTGCGGGAATAGTCTAAAAGTGAGGAGAGAATCCTGGAATGAAGGATAAACTTGCCTATGTTGCATTTTTTTACCCGAGGCAAGCCCTGCTTAGTTTAATTTGACAATTTCCTGGCACGTATGTTCTGTAACATTACCTAAATCACCTTTGGAGTTTGGAGAAAATGTTAATGTCTTGTTAAAATTATAATTATTGTGTGTTTAGCATGCCTTTCTATAGAGACTGCTTTTAATTAGGATAGTGTTCCAGTTTGTCAAACAGATATTTAAAATATCCTGCTATTACAATATTTACTTTTATGTTTGAAATGGTATCAAATGTCAACTTCATTTCCCAGGAAATCAGAAAATGTAAAATTTTGTATTTTAAACTAGAATAGTATTTGAGAACACATTATCGATAGTAAACTGTAGATGGAGTTCGTTTGCTTTAGTCAGAGTAGGTAATTTCCTTTCTTTGGGGGAATGTGGGGGTGAGGAAAAGGCAGAAGGAGAGAGACGCAGGAGATAGCTCTATGTCTCTCATCATGTATCTGCTCCTTGTTTTCCAGACTCAGCTTCATTATTTTTTGCCTTTTCCCTATTTTTTTTTAATTTCAAAAAATTCTAAAGAATACCTGAATACCTTCTCCTAGACTTTCAAATTCTTGACATTTTGAATGTTTGCTTTATGCACATGCACAGATTCTGTGCTCTCTCTCTTTCTTGCTCTCTCTTTCTTTTAGTTTTCTTTCAGTATCATTATGGACTTCATAGATTTTAAAAAATATTCAGTGTGTTATCCATTACTGTCATAGTAAGTTTTAATGCTTCAAAGAGTTATAAACAATATGCATGTACACACTTACATACACACACAGGTACATTGTTCTGGATCATCTGGAAGTTGAACATATCATGATACTTCACTTACTTCAGGCAACACCTAAATATCGGGGCATTCTCTTATCTAACTGCGATATAACTGTAATATCATGATTACAGCTATAAAAATTAGTGTGAGTTAAATATCATTTAATACCCAGTCTATATTTACATTAACTCAATTGTCCCCCAAATGCTGTGTGTGTGCGCGCGCGCACGTAGGTGAGGGGTTGCAGAGAGACACACAGGTCCAGGATTAAATTGAAGTTCACAGATGGCATTTGTCTATATTGTCTTTTTAGTTTTATCTTTCATCAATCCCCTTGACTTTTTTTTCTCCCATCAGACATTTTTTAGGAACCTGGGGGAGTTGCCTTACAGAAAGTTTCAGTTTGGATTTGTCTGGTTGTTACGTCATGATTAGTGTTAGATTAAACATTTTTCAAGGGCCGGGCTCGGTGGCTAGCACTTTGGGGGGCCGAGGCAGGAGGATCACGAGGTCAGGAAGAGGTCAGGAGATTGAGACCATCCTGGCTAATACGATGAAACCC
>NW_012101266.1:1466226-1489377 GCF_000951045.1 Mandrillus leucophaeus | reverse complement strand
GGTATATATAGTATTATATGTATTTTGCTACTTCATAACAGAAGCACCTAATCTCAGGCTGTACTAAATGATAAAAAATACTGAATCTATTACTTAGTTAAGGTGGTGACCACCATATTTGTTAATTTGAAACTAAATTATCTCTGAGCTGATACTCTATGACTGTATGAATTTCCTGCTCTTCCAAACCATTTTACTTAATAATTTTAGCATTCATTAATGATTCTTCCATGGATCTATTATTAGACTGGGATTTTCAAAATGCTTTGTCATTCCTACAGTTGTTTATAGAAGAATTTCAGTTAATAACAGCTTTTCCCCTTTCTTTGTCTCTCAATGTTTCTTTCAGTATCATCAAAGACTCAGATTTTTAAAAAAGTGAATGTTTTATCCATTGCTGTCATAGTTATTTTTGGTGCTTCAAAAAGTTACAAATTTGGCCATTAGGATCCTTGTTAAACTGGTCATTTTGTTACTCCACTAGTCTTTGAGCACATTCTTGAGTCTGGTACAAGATGTTTTAGAATATTCTTATACTTTTTCTGCTTAGACCTGGAGTCAGGCATTTCTTTAGGAATTCCTCATTTCTGCTGGGAAATGTATATAGAACACAAAGTCTGGGTACTAGGTCTGCTCATTGCTATAAGGCTATTATTATTTCTAAGCCTTTCCAGCATGGAGAGAAAAAAAAAAAAAATCTATACTTTCAAGTCAAATCCAACCCCACCAGTTTAGAAAAGATTTATTGTGATGTTAATGGAATCTATTTAAGGTTTTATACCTAATTTTATATTTCTAATGCTCCTTTAAGACCTCCAAAATTGTATAGGCTTCGAATCCCATAAAAATGTATCTAGCCAGTACTCCTGCATTCCAGTATAGGATCTTCCTCACGTTCAACAATTTCATATTAGTCATCTGCCTTTTAACACAGAGAAAACTCTGATTCTCAAAAAGATCAATATAATAACTCACTTGCTTTATGCTATATACAGAATAGTTTCAGAACTATGATACTAATAGCAATACCTACAACAAAACAGCTGAGTAAACTTTAAGATTTTATTGCCATTCTACCCTTCAAATGTTTTCCCCAAAGAGTATGCTTGATTACTGGAATTAAATTTTACTTTGTGTGATTGAGTTATCAATTTGATAACATATTAGCTTCATTTGTATGTGTTTATGTTTAATTTTATAGTTTTTTTTATTCTCTTAACTTAATTATTCTGATTACATAAAATATTGACATGACCCCAAACTCGAAATGATAAAAATAGGAATATCTCACACCTCTCCTTATTCCCTCCAATCTGTTCCTACCCATCTTTAGGCCACTGCTCAATATCACATTATCCCTAACTACTCCTAAAAGGAAGAGCAACCATATTGCCTTGTTTCTCTTTGCCATACTCAAATAACTTGCTTTATTTTTGTTAATACTACCTCTCACTCCATGGCATAATTATGTTTATTTTATTATCTGTCTTCTTCTCCTAGAATAGGAGTTCCGTGACAGTACTTTGTTTCATTCACTGCTCTATCCCAAGCACTTAGAATAGTACTTTGCCTAATAGGCACTCAAAACATGTTTGTTGTATGAACTGCATGGATGACATTTTTATTTATACAGATGGGAACTACCCTATACAGACTGTTGCAAAGCTTACCTTTTTTACACAATACCTCCTGGTGATCATTCCATGTATGTTGCTCCTTAATTTTCAAATGGCTGCATAATATTCCATGGTAGGGCCATACATTATTTAATCTGTCCTCTATTGAATGGTATCTAGGTTATTTTCAATCCTTTGCTACTACAGATGCTGCTATAATGAATGTCCTTTTACATATAGTTATGTTCACTTTTATATTTAGTATATTTCAAATATTAATATTCAACAAAAATTGGTGTTTAATGAAGAAGAAAAATTAGATCTGTTTTAAAGAATAAACATGATTTCAAAGACATTTCCTACTTATGATAACTTTTTTTAGATTAAGTTATTTAGTTATAGAAGTACAGATGGGTTTCATGCATTTTAAATTATAGTGCATATGGGTTCAAATGCTTGTGAAGAATAGAATGAAATGATTTCTATGGTCCTATAGTAGTCAAATAACTTTATGCTACTCTGTTATTTTGGCTCTTAGAGAATACACTAGGCTTGTTTCAATATTCTTTTCCCTTGTCTTTTAAACTGTTAATGTAGAAAATGATAGAAGTTATTTGAAATGGAGCATTTATATCTACATTTAGTATTATGTATTTTTAATTTACCCAGATGTGTATGGCTAAATTAAAATATTATAAATTTTAGTTTTGGAAACAGTGGAATAGAAAATATTCTCAATTCTCGTAAATTTGCTTCAGTTCTTTGTAGGTTCTGGATATTAGCCCTTTGTCAGATGAGTAGATTGCAAAAATTTTCTCCCAGTCTGTAGGTTGCCTGCTCACTCTGATGGTAGTTTCTTTTGCTGTGCAGAAGCTCTTGAGTTTAATGAGATCCCATTTGTCAATTTTGGCTTTTGATGCCATTGCTTTTGGTGTTTTAGACATGAAGTCCTTGCCCATGCCTATGTCCTGAATGGTATTACCTAGGTTTTCTTCTGGGGTTTTCATGGTATTGGGTCTAACATTTAAGTCTCTAATCCATCTAATTTACAAGAAAAAAACAAACAACCCCATCAAAAAGTGGGCAAAGTATATGAACAGACATTTCTCAAAAGAAGACATGCATACAGCCAACAGACACATGAAAAAAATGCTCGTCATCACTGGCCATCAGAGAAATGCAAATCAAAACCACAATGAGATACCATCTCACACCAGTTAGAATGGCAATCATTCAAAAGTCAGGAAACAACAGGTGCTGGAGAGGATGTGGAGAAATAGCAACACTTTTACACTATTGGTGGGATTGTAAACTAGTTCAACCATTATGGAAAACAGTATGGTGATTCCTCAAGGATCTAGAACTAGAAATACCATATGACCCAGCCATCCCATTACTGGGAATATACCCAAAGGATTATAAATCATGCTGCTATAAAGACACATGCACACGTATGTTCATTGCGGCACTATTCACAATAGCAAAGACTTGGAATCAACCCAAATGTCCATTAGTGACAGACTGGATTAAGAAAATGTGGCACATATACACCATGGAATACTATGCAGCCATAAAAAAGGATGAGTTTGTGTCCTTTGTAGGGACATGGATGCAGCTGGAATCCATCATTCTCAGCAAACTATCGCAAGAACAGAAAACCAAACACCGCATGTTCTCACTCATAGGTGGGAACTGAACAATGAGATCACTTGGACTCGGGAAGGGGAACATCACACACTGGGGCCTATCATGGGGAGGGGAGGGAGGGATTGCACTGGGATTTATACCTGATGTAAATGATGAGTTGATGGATGCTGATGAGTTGATGGGTGCAGCACACCAACATGGCACAGGTATACATATGTAACAAACCTGCACGTTGTGCACATGTACCCTAGAACTTAAAGTATAATAATACAAAAAAAGAAAAAAGAAAAAAAAAACCAAAAAACGAACAAACAAACAAAAAAGAAAATATTCTCAATTCTCTATTGAAGGTAGCATTGTTTACTCAATTAATTTAATTTAGATATGAAAATACCTTTCTGTGAATAATTGAAAAAGACTAAATTAGGGTATTAACAGAGTTAAAAGTTTGAGATTCTGAATATTTTAAAAGACACTTGTGGAAACTTTTGCTCCTGGAATATTTGTATAGTATTGTTGGAAATTTTGCTAAATGATTCCCTAACATTTCACCAAGTCTTATACATTTAGGATTGTCATTTTAGATTTATTTTACAGGTTACCATAATTTGGAGGCTACATTGTTTTTTTAAAAACAGCCTTTTTGAAGTATAATTTATGTCATGAAAGCCATCAATTTAAATATACTTTGGAGGTTATGTAGTTTTAAAAACTTATTTTACAGTTTTCAGGTAAAAAAGTATTTGATTACACTATTATACTAATTTCTGATTTCATTATTACATACTTGTAAAATATTGTATCAATATATAACTATAGCCAATATGCATTTTCATAAACTTCTAATGGACATAATTTTATCAAGAAAAAGAATGCCTATTTTGTAATGCATCTATTTCCTCTTGTGAAATATGAATTCTAGTCAGCAATATGGCAATGTCTTCAGAATCAATGCTTTCAGCAGTTTTCTCTCCCTCCCCATAGAATTTGAGATGATGTTTATTTTTAACCCTTTTGTCTTCTTTAGTTTAATGAAATTTCCTTTGTTTTTAGTATTATTCTACCTCAAACAATTTATAATTGCATATTCTTTTTCTCTTTAATTCATAACAGTTGACACTTCATGTTTGCAATACAAAAAAAATTGAATGAATAAATACATTTTTAACTTTTATTACTATGGAATTTTGTAAATGTACCTACACATGTTGTTTTGTTTTAAAACATATTCTCTTTCTGTTGTAAAATTTAGACTGCTTTCTTACATTCTAACTGGAATTTAACCAAATCAACAGCAGCTACATTTGTTTCAGAACACACTTTATATATTGGCAAAGAAACTCTATTCTGTGAGTTTCAATTGACTGTAAATTTTGTCTTTAAGCCTTTTTAAAAACACAATTTTTAAGTATTTCAATACTCAGGATGATTCGTTTCTCCTTTTATGTACTGACTAGTCAGAAATTATTTTTTTCTTTCATCTCCAAAGAGGAATTAACCAAGTCAATGAGGTGATTAAAGATCACTGTAGACATTAGATATAACACAGACAATGGCATGGAAATTGGTGGCAGTGTTCAGGAAACCACAGCGACTGCATTTGGGGAGGCTCAAGTGCAGGGATGTGTGTGGTGGAGTGTAAATAGGCAGAAGAAGAGAAATTTTTTGATAGTAGATGGGACACTGCTGAGAATTTTCATCAGGAAAGACATAATAATGGGTAAGTGATTTGGAAGAGAATGAGGTCAAAGTAAGGATCTCAACAAAACAACAGTTGTATTTTTTTAAAGTAAATATTAATAAGAAATGAAAGGACTGGCCTAAGATAGTGATCATTGGTACAGATTGGTACAAGAAACATTGATTCAAGGGATAATGGGTGTAAGAGATAGCAATGAGAAAGTGTCAGATAAATGTCTCTAAACTTCCCCAGAATCATCTTCAAAAACATAAATAAATTAGGACCACATCCAGCAATATAATAAACTAAGAGATATGCATAGGAAACTTTCCTGGTACAAACATGTGAAAACAGTGCATATAATACAGCAATTGAAAATATGTAACTGAGCTTCAAGAAAAGAATGAACACATTAAAAAAACATTATGGGAGACCATTGTTTTAGACTGAGCTCATGCACTAGGCCCCAACAGACCAGATCAAACCAAAATGAAGTCACTCATGCTAAATGCCACATATCAAACTGAAACTTTAAGGAAGCAGATGGATCCGCAAACAGACCAGGTTTTCCTGAAAACAGGGGATTGCAGTCTACTGCAATCAGCATAATAAGGAGGAATATGCTTTAATCATTACAAAAAAGTAAACTGAAGTAACCTGAAGTAACCTGAGGTTAACCAATTGGCTTTTTTCCTATTCTGTTTCCTTGTTCCCACCTTGCAAAACCCACTACTTTGCTACTGCCTAGAAAAAAAATTCTCATTCTATTTTGTAGAATGGAGGCTTCCCTGATTTCTCAATCAGAAATAAAAGCCAGTTAGATCTATAACCAACTTTGTTGTAATTTTGTCTTCTGACACCTATGAGTGGTTGCTGTGTTACTCAAAGAAATTTGGGCCCTTAAAATTTTTGTTCAACTTCACAATACACATTCACATTCTTCAATGCTAGTATAAAGTCATTGTCCCTAGGCAATATTCAACTTATGTCAAGGGGACATCACTTATGTCAAGGGGACATGTGTCAAGGAGAACTGAAGCCCTGATGATCAACGTGGCTTGGTCAAATTGGGGAGAGTTGAAAAATTCTCATGAGAGAAATGTTACAGAGATGGACTAAGACTGAGGTGCAGACAGGACTAACTGAGGACTAACAGAGGGTACAGACAGCTGGTTGCCTGTGTTTCATTGCAGAACTTACCTTAGTTTTCAGAGAATTCATAAATTGGTGAATTTTGTGTGTGTGTGCGTGTGTGTGTGTGTGTGTGAATATCCTCTTTGGTGCTTTGCAGGCTACTGTTTACCTAAGGGAAAGAAACAAAATTTACTGTTTACAAATCATCTAGTTTGTCTGTTCACAAACTGTTTTTTTTTAACTTCTCTCTGTTTCTGTCTTTGATGAATGAATTTATTCTATTTAGTGGTTTTACTTCTAAATAGCAAGCCAATAATTAACAATAGGTATTAAAATTATTCTTTATTCTTTGGCATTTTCTAAATTTGTTTTAAATTCATGACACTCTGTTATGTCTGAAAACCAGTTGTGCTAGGGAAAATAGGCTTGAAAGAAAAACCAAAGATGCTGCAAGAACAATAATCACTTCCTTCCTTTAAGGATCTTTTTTGAGAATTAATGGCTAGCTGGGCTAATGACCTTAAATTTTAGGACCATCAATTTTCCCATGTATGCATTAATCCTTCCAAAATGCCCAAGACTAAAATAATTAGTATTCAAATAAAAGCAGAAATAGTGGGATCCAATAGGATGTTGGCAAGATGTCAGAGATAGTGTTTAGAGTGAAAATTATGAGAAAATGCTGAATGTATGTGATAAATTGGTTGGCATATAAAAAGAACTGAAAGCAAGTAATTACTGGAGTAAAAAGAGGAGGGGAACAGAAAATAGCAGAGATTATCCAAAGAAATAATGAATGGGTAGTTCAGTGTCATTCAGAGTGGGTAAAAAAAAAAATGCTCACTTAAAATAATATTGGGAAATAGCATAAATTTATCCCTGGTGGAAATTTCAGCAAAGTTTCAATACTGCAAAGCTTTTTAACACCATTTGGAATTCAATGCAGGGCTTCAAAATACAATGTTACCCCTGATTAGATGGACCTATAAATTAGAGAGCATTAAAGGATAAAATTCTGGAGAATTCTGTAACTATGAATCTTGACTGCTATTAGAGCCTTATTTTCAATTGCATGATGGTAAATTAACATGAACAGTTTCTGTATGTATGATAGACCCAAAGGAAAGTATATACACATACTGTTGAAAATTCAGACAAATTAGAGAAAATACAGGATAAACTATCCTCTCATTCACTCAAATCCAATCCATTACAAGACATCAAACCGAAAGAAATAAGCATGCAGCTTCTTCTCAGGAGAACATATTGCATAATGTAGAGTAAAATTGCATTAGCCAGGAGTCAACAATTTGTGAAATTTGAAAAAGAAGTCTTTAGTTGATTTACTTATGCTGGACTTGTCTTTCGGAATACGGAAATAATCTAGTAATCTGTAGAAATTGTCATATTTTGAAGACGACTATTGGAAAACTGCCTAGACTTTATTTGATTTGGAGTATAAGAAAATTGGGCATAGAATATAAAGGGAGCCTGGAGGGCAATTACGTATATAGATTGAATATTGTCACAGAATTGTACTGAATCACTCCTTAGCACTCAAGCAAATGATTACCAGCAGACAACGATGCATTTGAAATTCACTCCATGTTATTCTGGAACACAGTTCTGAGGGAGGCCATAAATCTTGTGTGTATGTTTAATATAAGCATGGGTCTTTCATTTTTATTTTTTGGCATCACCTTAGTCATTCTTAAGTTACCAAATCATAAAATCGGAGTTGGAAGGACATCTAGGGATGTCAACTAAATCACTTCTCTGCATCAAGTTACCTACCTTTTGTGTAAACATTTCCAGGAACAAAACATTTTATGACTCCCCCAAGGAGATTGTTAAATCATTCCAATGTTTATAAGCCCTAGCAGCCAGGAGTTCTGTTTCCATATGGGCATTGTATTTGCCCTCATTCTTCTCTTCCCTGCTTTCTTCTCTCCCACTCCATCCAGATTCTTCTTTTTTGCATCTAATATTTCTTTATTCGAGTAAATATGTTTTCTTTCTTTCTCCACCCCTATTGAATGTTTTTTCCTAATGTCTCAGTGCTACATTTGTTTTTCTTGTGTATCTTCTCAGTGTCCCTAGATCTTTGATGTTTCGTCCTGAATCTTCAATAAGTTTATTTTATTTTGGATTGAAAGCAAATAAACCAAAATGTTATAAATCAAGTGGGGAGAAAAATGAGGTATTGGGAAGTGTGAATATCTAAAGGGCTATTTTCATCAACTGCAGGATTTTAAGACATTCTTGGAGGTCTAGGAGAACCAGTGGTTCTAACCTAGGTACTAACCTAGGTCCTAACCTAGGCAAAATTGTTGCAGATACTTGCTGGCCAACATCTTATTAGCATATATAAAGCTCTCTGTTGGAACTTTTACATAATCAATTAGAGTTTAGAATACTTTTTTTAAAACGTGGTTGAGGGATTCATTTAATGAATTGAATTTTAGGGTGTTTTTGTTCTTGTAGGGATTGCCTGTAAAATAAGAGCAGGTGGCATGTTAAGTCCATGGGAGACTTTGCATTTAAAGAGACGTTCATTTAGGTGATGTTTTCTATCTAGAAGGTTACCACATCAGTTTGGAGGTTGTAGCACATCTCAAATCCTAATTTTATAAGTTCCATAGAATTTTCTAAAGAATAATCTTTACTCAAAAAATCTACAATCACTAAGTCATTTTACAAACAAATCCAGTGATTCTTCTTTTGTGCCCTAAATTCTTGATTTTATTTATGTTGATGATACTTTAGAGTCCTGCTGAGTTTTACCATCAAGGCAGTCCCTTGATTTGCTTAGCATAAGTGGATATTTTGGTGCTAAGTGAGGAACACAACTATTCTAAAAGTCTCAGCTCCTGATAGCTATAGGATTATATTCTAAAAAGGTATTATACATATTCATCAATTTTGTGGATAAAAATAAAACCAGTATTTTTAATTTAGCATTTTTTTATTAATATAACTTACATAGACTGTTTGTGCTTATGGAATTATTCATTGCAGGATGCATTCAGGAAAATATCAGTGTCTGTCAGACAAGAATTTCATGATAGAACCACTGCAGAAAGACAGATTACTGTTTTAGATGACCCAAGAGTGAGAGCATTGAAAGTTTGAAATCAGAGTTCAGTCACACTGGACAAAGGTTTTAGGAAGTATGCAAATAAATCAAGAGGCTAATTAAAAAATTCTTTATAGCTAAAGAAATAAATGTTCTATTTCATTGGAGTGTGATGATGTTAGCTATGATGGATATCAGAATAAAAGCCACCCCCTTTTATTTTCCAAAAGTGTGCAATCAGTGTGTGTGAGTATGTGTATGTTCTATCCTACAAAATGAGGAGTTATAATGAATATGACATAAGATAATGAGTGCTATAGTTACACACATGCTTAAAAGAACAATCTTTTTTATTCTGTCAACCCACAAAGTCCAAGTTGAAAATGAGAACTGCAACCTATTGTTCCTGCCTTGGTCCTTAAAAATCTACCTTCTACATTAGGAGTTGGAAGTTTTTTTCTGCAAAGATCCAGATAGTAAATATTTTAGGTTTTGTGGGCCATGTGGTCTCCATTGTAACTACTCCTCTGCTGTTACAGTATAAAAACAGTCACAGACAACACAGAAATGACTGCTACAATGTTCCAACAAAACTGTCTTTTTGTCTTTTCTTTTTTTTTTTTTTTTTTTTTGAGACAGAGTCTCGCTCTGTAGCCCAGGCTGGAGTGCAGTGGCCGGATCTCAGCTCACTGCAAGCTCCGCCTCCCGGGTTTACGCCATTCTCCTGCCTCAGCCTCCCCAGTAGCTGGGACTACAGGTGCCCGCCACCTCGCCCGGCTAGTTTTTTGTATTTTTTTTTTTTTTTTAGTAGAGACGGGGTTTCACCGTATTAGCCAGGATGGTCTCGATCTCCTGACCTCGTGATCCACCATTCTCGGCCTCCCAAAGTGCTGGGATTACAGGCTTGAGCCACCGTACCCGGCCAACTTTATTTTCAAAAACAAGTGGCAGGTGGAATTTTGCCCAGGGACAGTAGTTTGCTGACCCCTGTCCTAGGTTTCTGATTTCTGTTCATTAGACAGCTCTGTCTTTTTATACAGACACTTAGATTATTTCAAATTCTGCTTTAAGGATATTTTTAGAGGAAATTTTCAGTCCTTTTCAATCTACGTCCAGCCCAGAAGAGCCTTATTGCAGTAAGTTTTCCTTCAATGCCAGATAGTATCTCATTGGGAGAATGAGGTACTAGTTTTCTTCCTTAAGTGCTAGAATTACTCCCAGAGAAGGCCTGCCATGAGTGACAGAAAGAGGAGTGGCAAAAGATTCAGGAAACTTGAGAAGCACAGGTCTTGTTTTCCTCCATGGTAAAGGAAGATATTGGGACTAGATGTTTTCCAAATTCTCTAACAGCTCTAGGATTTTATAATGTTAAATTAAGATTCTTGGCAAAGCTGACTCTGTACGCAGTCTTGGATCACTGTGTTTCACTTTTGAGCCACTTTCCTCAGACAGAACAAACAGTAGGCACTGGTAACTTGAAGTGGAACACATTTCTTGTTTCTACCTCAGGAATTGATAAGAGCGGTCAAATTTGTTGGCAGGTTTTAACACAGTTTTTGAGTCCATCATATATATTTTACTTTCCTGCATGAGACTAACATCTCCCTCGAGGATACCTGTAGGTGGACTCAGAAGCGCTTTTCTTTTATTTATTTATTTATTTATTTATTTATTTATTTATTTATTTATTATTATTTTGAGACTGCATCTTGCTCTGTCACCCAGGCTGGAGTGCAGTGGCGTGATCTTGGCTCACTGCAACCTCTGCCTTCCGGGTTCTCCTGCCTCAGCCTCCCAAGTAGCTGGAATTACAGGTGCTGGCCACCACGCCCGGCTCATTTTTGTATTTTTTAGTAGAGACGGGGTTTTGCCACGTTGGCCAGGCTGGTGTTGAATTCCTGACCTCAAGTGATCCGCCCGCCTTGGCCTCCCAAAGTGCTGGGATTGCAGGCATGAGACACGGCAGCCGGTCTGCATTTTTCTTTTTAAAATGTGTAGCTATAGGCCGGGCGCATTGGCTCACGCCTGTAATCCCAGCACTCTGGGAGGCCGAGGCGGGAGGATCATGAGGTCAGGAGATGGAGACTACCCGGGAGGCTGAGGCAGGAGAATGGCGTGAACCCGGGAGGCGGAGCTTGCAGAGAGCTGAGATCCCGCCACTGCACTCCAGCCTGGGTAACAGAGCGAGACTCTGACTCAAAAAAAAAAAAAAAAAAAAAAAAAAAAAAGTGTAGCTATAATGCATATTTTTAAAAAGTTGGCTTACACTTTATAATGTGATATATTTTATCATTTCTAAGGAGCACATTTATTTTTACATTTTAACATGTGAAAAATCAGAGTGTATCATACAATTACTGTGATTTAGGTAGATATTGTGATGTAGTTCTTGTTGCCTATACATAGACATACAAACTGTGTTTGTGTATTTATACATTTTCTGCAGCTTGTAAGGGAATCCAAGAGACAATAGTGACGCACAATTCTTACAAATGCCATATCACTAAGGCTCTTGATAGCTCAGAGAATAATTTTATATAGAGAATTATGGATCTCAGTTACTCTGATTTATCAGTAATTTGGATTCTGAATGTGAGAAAATTTTGGAAATACTCAACTAATTTATTTTTTTGTTATTTCTTTTTACATACATGCTAGTGAGTGATGTATGAAAAAATGTATGTTTAAATAATTTCAAATAGGCATTTTTAGTAATATAAAGTTAAACTGCAAGTGATAAAAATATTATGACATAACTTAATTGGCATTATTTTGTCACTCAGTGGTACATAAAATAAAGTGTGTTTTTATAATTGATGGCATGTTAGATTTATAAACACAATATTATTGAGTATAGCGGGAAATGTTTGACAAGAATTAGCAAAAAGAAATACAAATTCAAAAAAGAAATAAGTAAATTACAGCAGAAAGCATATTTTATTTTTTACTTCAGCATTGAGAGAGGTAAAAGATGATAAAAATAAATTGAAATCTTTGTGTATGTCTGAGTTGTAAAAAATTATAACAACTGTGGAAAAACGAATTTTCCTCTGCTCTCACACCGTAGCAATCAACAGAGAAAACTTCTGTGACCATATGTATGAGGCTTTTTCTGACCAACAGGAAAGAAATCAATTCTGTAGCAGATACTAGATGGGTATTCTCTAATTCAATTCACTTCTGAAACTTCTACCTGGAGATAGCGTGTGATCCCCAAAGTTGAGCGTTCATCCCCAAGACTGCCCCCTCAGTTCAGATACCAATCAGAAGGTCCAGGTTGTTTTGCCTGTGCTTCTAACCAGCTGGCTATAAATTGAAATTTCTATGACCCCTTTCCTTAGGTGTGACTCATTTGTTAGAGCAGCTCCCAGAACTTAGGGAAATGCTTTTGTTTACTGGTTTATTATAAAGGATATTACCAAAGATACAAATGAAGAGATGTGTAAAAGTAAGTAAATCAACATTAAAGCTGTTGGAACTTTAAATTATTTTGAGTCTTAAAAGAGTGTGATCAGGGGACCTCAGTCACATGATGGGCAACTATAACCTACACAGCTGTATCTTTATTTATTTATTTATTTATTTTTGAGATGGAGTCTCGCTCTGTTGCCCGGGCTGGAGTGCAGAGGCATAATCTCGGTTTACTGCAACCTCTGTCTCCCAGGTTCAAGCAATTCTCTCTACCTCAGTCTCCTGAGTAGCTGGGATTACAGGCACCTGCCACCATGTCTGAGGGGCTAATTTTTGTATTTTTTGGGAAGAGATAGGGTTTTGCCATGTTGGTCAGGTTGGTCAACTCATGACCTCAGGTGATCCACCTGCTTCAGCTTCCCAAAGTGCTGGGATTACAGGTGTGAGCCACTGCAGTTAGGTAACTTTTGTTCCCCTGAGTATGGATTAGCCTTTTCTTTACCTACATTGTTTTGTAAAATGTGGTAAAAGCTAAGGAGCACCAGACAAGATCCTTTTCCTCTTCACTGTTGATCTTCGTTATAGATTAACTTCCCTCTTCCCTTATACAAAGACCTTATGACTTTCACATTGTTTAAGATGAAATGTTAAATATACTCTTTTAAATTGGAGAAGGAAAACAGCTGTGAGTAATCAAATTGCTGTAACTATAAACCAGGCTTGTATGAAAAATGTAGTAGTAATCTGGATAAATTTCTTTGTTTTCTGCCTATACAAGCAAGATCTTAACTTTGCAACTTTGGAGCATTGACCCCATTCCTTTGGAGTATTTGCTACCTGAATGGCTATTCTCAGATTTGCACTTGAATAAACTCTTCTCAGCTGAATTCTGATCATTTTGATTACTTCAGGTTGACAGATGCATAGGGTGAGGGACAGGAAGTGGCACAGAGCTTCCATGCTCTTCCCAAGGGTGCTACTCTTCAGGAAACTTCATGTGTTTGGCTATCCAGAAGCTCTCCCAACCCTGTCTTCTTTGGGTTTTTATGAAGGATTTATTACGTAGGCATGATTGATCAAACCACTGACCATTAGTGATCAATTTAACCCTCAGTCCCTCTCTTCTCCCTAGATTTTGTGGGGTGAGGCTAAGAGTCCCAACCCTCTAATTATACCTTGGATTTTTTTCAGGGACAAGCCTCTATCCTGAAGCTACCTAGAGGCTGCCAGCTGCCACTCACACACATTAACATACATAAAAGTATCACTTTGGAGATTCTAAGAATTTTAGGAGTTGTATGTCAGAAAAATGGGGTCAAAGACCAAATATGTATTCTACAATATCACAGAATGCCTCTATCAATGACAGACAAATAAACTAAGATTGCCAGAATTATGCAATGAAGCCTCCTGAAGAACATGGACCTTGCCTGTGTTTGCATCAATGTCCTGAGTGTACAGAACAATGCCTGGCACAGAGCTGGCTGCCCATTATTTTTTGTTGAATGTGAATGAGGATAAGAGGACCTCTTGAGCAAAATTGGTACACAGTAGATGATAAATCTATGCAGCCCTTCATGATGACATGAAGAATTGGGGAAAGAGCCCTGGTCACAAAAGTAAGTCTTCTTTTGGCTCTGAAGGATTAAGAAGGTTTATAAAAAAGTTACTCTTATCCTTGAGCTCCAAATTCACATTTGACAAAGAAACATGAGTCAACAGCACTGATATTCAGAATTGTATGCATTTGTACTGAAACTGTGGCCTTGATAAAAGAAGTTATCTAACTTGAATTAAATGAGAACCAAGTATGAGTTAGCATTGAACTTTTAAAAATAATTCATCAATTCAAATTTGAGCAAAACATTTTCTAACGGTATTCTAATGATTAAGCAATCCTTTACACAGTAGCCTTACAGGAGAATTAAAAAGCTTCAGGATATCAGTTTCGATATCAATGTTGATAGAAGCAGATGCTAACTCACAGCATTCTTGTAGAACTTTCTCCATATGGTCTCCAGTATGTTTTGTTCCTGCAATTTTTAGAGTCTGGAATACTTTGGGAAGCTTAGGTGTCATCACCACCCAAGCAAAACCAAATTCTTACAAAACTCACAAAAGAATATATATATAATAATAAAGAATATATATATATTTTGCTAGAGCAATAAATTTACTTTAAAGAAGATGTTAAGATGTTGAGATAAAAGTCTTCCTGGGGTATTCAGAAGTTTAGTGTATGCATATAGGTCTTAGTTTCATCCAATATAAAATTATCTAATTCTAAATATTTATTAAGCTTCTGTTTTGACATTGTACACTCTAGGAATAAATACATAAAAACACAAAAATATGTACTTAGAGTTTAGTTGGGATGATGATGGTAATATGCATTAAGAAATTAGAATGTTGTTCTATATACAAGGATTAACAGTTTGTGGGAGAAATTTTAAGTGAGATAGAAATGCTAAGGCGTGAAGGATTAGTGAGGGCAAGCGTTTTCACTGAACTCTTGGAGGAGGTGAATCTTCATCATAATTTTGATAGACCAAGATAGAAGGGTTGACTATATCTATCAAGGGGGCTGTGTGAAATATCACAGATGGAGATAGTTTACATTGATGTAAGTGGCCTGAACGCAGTGGAGGAGAAGAATCTGGGAGTAGGAACAAATATTTAGGTGAGTAAAATAAAACCGTTGATATAATAACATTCCACAAGTAGCAATGACATGCATACCAACCTCCCCAGTGCTGGTGAGTCAATAGTAGACAAGATAGATTTGATTCCTTTCCTCATGCAACTGATATTCTAGTTGGGTTAAGCAAACAAAACAAAACAAAAACCCAGTAAGCAAAGAACGAATGGAAGCAAGTTTGTGGTAAGTCATTGTAACAACAACATCAACAACAACTAGATGCTGCAGCAGTCAGTATTGGAGGTGAAGGACATTTTAGGTAGGGTGGGGAAAGCACCTCTAAGGAGTTGACTTTGAACCAAGACCTAAAGAAAGAAAAAGAGCCAGATAAGGAAAGCAGTAGGTAGGGAAGAGGTATCAAAGAATTTGATGGGTTCTACAAACTCACAGAAGTTGAGAGCCTGGAGCAAAGTAAGAAGGGGACACATGGTTCAAGGTGAACTAAAAAGTCAGACAGGAACTAGATCATGCAGGACATTGAGAAGCAGAGGAGAGAATCTGAATTTTGTTTGAAGTGAAATGAATGGGAATTTTTTTGAGACCAAATATGACCACATATAATTTATGTTTTTAAAAGGTTACTTTGGTTTTTATGTGTAGGAAATTAGGAGATAATGTTTTTCAGAACCACCACCCCCACCACCATCATCATCAAGCTACCTACCATACCATACATGATAGCACTTACCATGTATCACATAATATTCTGTTTACTTAAAAAATTCTGACTCATTAATCCTTAAAACAGTCCCATGAAGTAGGTACCATTATAATCCTCTCAATTTAGAGACAAAAGTAGAAAGGCACTAGGAGGTTAATTATTTTGTTCAGATTTACACAATTAATAAATGAAAAGTCTAAGCTTTGAACTGAGGCAGTTTGTGCTCCTAATCACTGTGGTGTTCTGTAAGCAAAAACTGAGAAATAATATAGGCTTGCTGTAGTCTATGAGAAATACATTAGTATCTTGAACTTGGCAGTTGAACGGACAGGACTTGGTGATAGATTAGAGGTTAAATTTTTAGGCAGGGGTGGCAATAATAAGACAGAAGTCAAGAATGATGCCTAAATTTCTCAAGCTGGGTTATAGGAAACCCTAAAAGTGAGATAGAAAAGGTTTGTGTTGATGAATAGGAATATGGTGAAACACAATAACTTTGAGAAGTGTAGTGACAGAATATGCTTGTTTAAGAAGGATGCATTTGACATGGGGTATAATGAATCAGAATTTTAAAGGAGTGAAGGATATGCCATCTCAATGCATGATAATTGGTAAATTGATTATCTTGAGTTGAAAACCTTGGGAAAATTGTAGTTACAGAAACAAGTAGATGACCTATCTTTTCTTCCATACAGCAAGCCATAAAGATTCCTCTGGGAGATGTACCCTCACAGTACCAGGGCAAGAAAATAGCCCTTATCATCAGAGACTGGGAATTGGGGCCTGCAATGGACCTGAATAAATATACTTCCCAAATTAACCCTTGTGTTCCAGGAGTTTTATACCCTTCTGTGTATCTCCTTGTGACTACCCTAGAAATTTAGTGCTTCCAGTTAGATACAATTTTTCCTGTCATTTCTTCCCAAATTTATCATTCTTTGTCTAAGAAGTATAAAAGCATCTTGCTTTGGCCACTCCAGACTACACTCTCTTGTGAAGATGCCCATGTACATGTAAAACTCATAAATTTTGTATGTTTTTCTCTCGTTAATCTGCCTGGTGTCAATTTGGTTTCTAGATTCAGCCACAGAGCCTAGATAAGAGCTAAAGGAGAGATTGGAGGTGATCTCTCTCTCACTCCCCTACAATTACAAAATCTGAGAGTCAAGACATTTTGGAAGGAGACTGCTGCAAATAACTCTTCTGTGAGAAGTTGGGGGGCTTGCATCATGGAATTTATATTACATATACAATTTCTGCAAATATCCCTTAAATGTCAAGCCAACAAAGTAAAATATCCAGGGCCTTCATCTTAAGAGGGGGCCAGGTTTAGGATAATTTTTCTAACAATCTCTTGAGATTTATTTCTGTTTGCATTTTGAGCAAAATGATTTCAAAACATGACATTAGAAAGTACCAAATAGCAACAAAAATTAAAATGTTTGCTTTCCTTAACACATATTGAGTGTTAGTTTTCTGTGTTCTACAAAGTACAGATAATTATACTTTGTCACTGCCCTGCAGGAGTTTGTTCTCTGCAGCAGATAACATTAACATGCCATTTCAATTTCACACAGGACTAGGTCACATAAAGTCAGAAGCTGGGAAAAGTGCTTTTTTGAGGGAGACTTTAAATGTTTTTTAAATAAAGCTGAAGCAGAAGAAGCTGGAGGCAGCGTTGGGGGTGGTGTGTGAAATGAAATGCATATGTTTCCATATCAGACAGCTCATGAAACCTCAGGGCGGGGGCCGGGTAGGACCAGAAAAGGGGAAGACTGTAAATGAGCCAATAATAAACTAAGTAGGAGTGGTCAGACCTGAGTGGAGTGGCACGAGACACATACAATCAGAGTCTTTTTAACGGGACTCTTGGGAAAAGAGGCTGAACATTTTGGCTATGATCCTAAGAGCCGGGAACTCTCAGAGAAGAGCGTGACATGGTGAGAGTGCTAGATGGAGTAGAAAGCTATGCTCCCTGAGACTATTGCTGTCAGGTAAAGAGAAATTGTAGTTGCCTAGGTGAGAAGTGGTCAAGTTTTAGGCAAAGACAGTGGCAGACAAAGGAAAGGAAAGGAGGGTATGCAATTGTCCAATTACAGCATTTTAGAGCTGGATGACACATTAATCATAATCTTCTGGATGAGAAATTGTGATTATATCATTTACTATTTGAGTGACATTGAGCCAGTTTCCTAATATCACTGACAACCAGTTTTACTCATTTGTAAAATAGTGTCCTGGGAATGTTGTGAGGCTCCACTGAGATGATGTATGTGTGTTGTAAACCACAATAAATAGTAGGTAGGAAAGGTATAATTATAGGAGTCATTTTGAAAAAAAAGAAGTGATAGGTTTTGGCAATAGATTCCATGTGTGGAGTGAAAGAGATGAGTCAGAGTTTAGTCATTAACATATTCTGTTCTATTTTGGCCATATGTATTTATGAGACTCTATAAACGAAGATTAGCATTCACTAAGAGGCATATTGGTAAAACAGTTTTCTATGTTGGCCTTTTGTACTATAACTCTCAAACATTTCATAGCTGGAAAATCAGTCATTTTAGTTAAGTTTGATTATTGGGTTCCATTAGTTTAGCACAAACTGATATACATAAGGTTTGAATAAGGTATTTGATTTTGTATGAAGACCTTGGCCTTGCTCTTCAGTGTCATCCTTGGATACTCTTGTCACTTTCAGCAGTTATGGTTTACTGTTGATTGCCTTGCATAGAGAGTTTATTTATTTATTTAATTTATTTTTTGAGACAGAGTCTTGCTTTGTTGCCCAGGCTGGAGTGCAGTGGCTCGATCTCGGCTCACTGCAACCTCCACCTCCCGGGTTCAGCCTGCCTGCCTCCCGAGTAGCTGGGACTACAGGCACATGCCACCACACCTGGCTAATTTTTATATTTTTGGTAGAGACAGGGTTTCACCATGCTGGCCAGGCTGGTCTCAAACTCCTGATATCAGGTGATCCTCCCACTTCGGCCTCCCAAAGTGCTTAGATTACAGTTGTGAGCCACGTGCCTGGCCAGGAATTAATTTGTTTTAGCAGAGTATTTTATAGAATAATTATGTAGCTCTTGTTTCAAATCCAACATTACAAAAAGAGTCCAAATGCTGCATTACAGTTTGCTCAAAGAAACCATGAAACTGAATCTCTCCCACAGATAGGAACCAGAAGACAAAGTTAACTATTTAGGTATACACACTGGTGCCAATGTAGCAAAAAGATGTTTTATTTCCAAAAGAATACACAAAGAAATTCCAGTTTATTGGCTGATAAGCCAGTTCACAGTTTACTTTCACTTTTGCTAAAGATATATTTAAGTTTCATCAGTTCTGAAATCTTCTGTATTCATCCTCACAAACCCCTACTATCTACATATCATATTCTTACAACGTTATGGCATCATTCCTCTTGAATAGGCAAAAGAGAAATAGAAGAGTCTTGTGACAACTATTGGTACCCAGGTGAATATCCTGTTAAGGCCTAACTGGAAAGGACAGCTTGTAAGAGGCAGATATACTCAAACAAAGCTGTATGTGCCCACTTCTTAGATTTAGAAGCAAGGTTAACAGGTTCATATGCACCACCCTGCAAATCTCACACAGCATCCTGCCTCTGTGGCATTTTAATGAACCTGAGTATTTGACTCTTCCAGTTGCATATATATTTTTTTCTGACTCATTGTAAATTTATGGAGGCAGTATTATTAGGAAAAATAATTTTGTTAAGTAACAGTAGCAGTGGAGCTCCCTGTCGCACTCTCCAAATCTACAAAGGAAGAGTGCACCTAGTTTGGGGAATATTTAACATCTCTTAAATATTAAATAAAAGAGCAAATCATTTTTGTTTCTATAGAAACCTCAGACTGATGGAAGACCTTAAAGTTGAGCTCAAAAAAAGGGCAAACTTGTTTCTCTTAGCTACATCTAAGAAACTGATTTGCCTGCCTGACAACAGTACTGTCTATCAGGATCCTGTCACTTACAAAAATTGTTTTTCCTGACAGCACTTCTGCCTCCATAAATTTAATACATTCATAAAACACTTCTTCTACCCTCCCTGCCTGTGATTATTCTACTTCATTTCATCATACAGGTATGCTCATTTGTTCTGTCAGCAATCTCTCCATCATCCAAGAGATTTTTTTTTTTTTTTAGTTATTCATTCAACAAACATATGCGTGTTTCCTCTGTGAGATTCTCTGTCAGACTCAGTGTTTAAATTACAATTGGCTCATAATACTAGTTAGTAAAATAGGAACCATCTGCCATAGAAGCAGAGAAAAAAATCGAACTGTACCACTGTGAATTTGTAATTTGGAGAAGGTGGGATCCATTCATGAAATGGCAAGAGGTCCAATACAAATATATTGTAGTTATCAAGTGACCAGAGATGAGTTTTCTGATTTCCGTGCCAGAATTAGCGGGTCTTCTGTGCCATGTAAAGCAAACTCTCACCTTCGGTCAGCCTTCCTGAGTTCACCTGCAGTTGCAGAATGAGACAGTTTCTGTAACATTGACAACTTTCCACCTTAGAAGTACCTGCTTCTCTCTTCTCTGCCTGAGATCTTTCTCTAGTATCATGGGAAATGATTATGTTTCAAGTAACGCAAATTGGAAGTGGTGTTTATATGACTGAGAGCACTCTCCACAAATGGAGTTGGGAGTCAGTGCTCCATCCCCAAGGCAATTGTAAGGTGTGTTTCACACACAAGGGCCTATAGTGTATTTAGCTGCAGTTGTCTGTAGTAGTAATCTACTTACCAAGGCAGCATTTGTAGACTTTTCTCCCTTCCCTGTCAAACCTTTTTCATGCCATCATTTGTACTTCCGGGATCACCCTCAAAGAACCAACCTACACCCAGATCATTGTTTCAAACTATGACATTATGATAGAGTATGGGCCTAATATTTAGGTTATTAGGAGGCAGTTATGAATTGTAAATCAGGGAAAGATGTGAACTGATTTCCATTTAGAAACAGAAAGCTCACGGTCTGAAGTGTGGAGTATCTATGGCAGCTAGACAGGACTGGAGGCAAGAACAGTACATAGTTGAGTAAATCTTGGCAAGAAATGAATAATTGTTTGGGAGAAGAAGACAAAGAAGATAATCCCTTTTTTCTCCCAGCTTCATTAAGGTATACAAATCAAAATTGTATATATTTAAGGTATACTATGTCATATTTTGATATCCTTATACATTGTGAAATGATTACCACAATCAAGCCAATGGACATATCCATTACCTCAAATAGTTAATATTTTTTTGTGTAGTAAGAACACTGAAGATCTACTCTTAGCAAATTTCAAATATAGGATTCAGTATTATTAACTATAGTCATGCTGTACGTTAGCTCTCTAGAATATATTGATCTTGCATAAGTGACACTTTGTACCCTTTCACCAACATCTTCACATTTCCCCCACCTGGCAGCTTCAGCCAACTAACATTTTCCTCCTTGCTTTTATGAGTTCAACTTTTTCAGATTCCACATATAAGTGAGGTCATGTGGTATTTGTCTTTCTGTGTCTGGCTTATTTCAATTACCATAATGTTCTTCAGGTTCATCCATATTGCCAAAAATGGCAGGCTTTTATTCTTTGTTGAGGCGGAATAATATTCCATTTTCTTTGTGAATGTGTATACATCACATTTTCTGTATCCACTCATCCATTGACACTTTGTTTCCATGTCTTGGGTATTGTGAATAATGCTGCAGTGAACATGGAAATGCAGATATCTCTTTGACATGCAGATTTCTTTTCCATTGGATATATACCCACAACAGAGATTGCAGGATCATATAGTAGTTCTGTTTTTATTTTTTTGAGGAATCTCCATACCATGTTCAATAATGACTGTACCAATTTACATTCTCACCATTAGTGTGCAAAAGTTCTCTTTTCTCCACATTCTCACCAACAGCTGTTACTCTTTCTTGTCTTTTTGATAATAGCCATCCTAATAGGTACAAAATGATATCTCATTGTGATTTTCATTAGCATATCCCTGATGACTAGTGATGTTGAACATCTTTTTATATACCCATTGGCCTTTTTTGTGTCTTCTTTGGAAAAATGTCTCTTCAGGTCCTTTGCCTATTTTTAAATTGGGTTATATTTAAATTGGGTTAAATTTGCTATTGAGTTGCTTGAGTTCCTTACATATTTTGGATATTAACACTTTATCAGATATACAGTTTGCAAATACTTCCTCCCATTCTATAGGCTGTCTTTTTAACTGGATTGTTTCCTTTGAGATGCAGAAGTTTTTAATGTAATACAATCTCTTCTTTTGACACCTGTGCTTTTGATATCATGTCAAAAAAATAGTTGCTCATACCAATGACAGGAAGGTTTACCCTATTTTTTCTCACAAAAGCTTTATGATTTCAGGTCTTATATTTAAGCATTTAATCAATTTTGAGTTTAATTTTGTATACAATGTGAGGTAGGGCCTAATTTTATTCTTCTGCATGTGAATATCCAGTTTTCCCAGTAACACTTCAATATGGTTTAACAGCATCTCCACCAAAAACTTACTTTAAATTGTAGCTTCCCAAATCCCCATGTGTCATGGGAGGGATCTTATGGGAGGTAATTTAATTATGGAGGCGGGTTTTTCCCAAGCTGTTCTCGTGATAGTGAATAAGTCTCATGAGATCTGATGGTTTTAGAAAGGGCAGTCCCCCTGCACATGCTCTCTTGATTGCCACCATGTAAGACATGCCTTTACTCCTCCTTCACCTTCTACCATGATTGTGAGGTCTCCCCAGCCATGTGGAACTGTGAGTCCATTAAACTTCTTTCCTTTATAAATTACTCAGTTTTGTGTATGTCCTTATAGCAACATGAGAATGGATTAATACAGTAAATTGGTTTCAGTAGAATAAATTGGTTTCAGTGCTGTGTAAAGATACCTGAAAATGTGGAGGTGACTTTGGAACTGGGTAACAGGCAGAGGCTGGAACAGTTGGGAGGGCTCAGAAGAAGATAGGAAAATGTGGGAAAGTTTGGAACTTCCTAGAGACTTGGAGGACTCAGAAGACAGAAAGGTGTGGGAAAGTTTGGAACTTAGAGACTTAGAGACTTGTTGAATGGCTTGAATGAACTTGGAGACATAGAAACTTGTTAAATGGCTTTAACCAAAATGCTGATAGGGATATAACAATAAAGTCCAGGCTGAGGTGGTCTCAGATGGAGATGAGGAACTTGTT
>NW_012101266.1:1462946-1465251 GCF_000951045.1 Mandrillus leucophaeus | reverse complement strand
AACATGGCACAAGTATACATATGTAACAAACCTGCACGTTATGCACAGGTACCCTAGAACTTAAAGTATAATAATAAAAAAAAAAAGAAAAAAAAAAACAATTTTCAGGGGAGAAATTTAAGCCAGCATCAGACATTTGCATAAGTAATGAGCAGCCAAATGCTAATCACCCTGACAATGAGGAAACTGTTTCCAGTGCATGTCAGAGACCTTCATGGCAGCCCCTCCCATCACAGGCCCAAAGGCCCGGAAGGAAAATTGGTTTCCTGAGCTGGGTCCAGGGCACACTGGCTGTGTGCAGTATCAAGACTTAGTGCCCTGCATCCCAGTGGCTCCAGCTGTGGGTAAAAGAGGCCAAGGTACAGCTCAGGCCACGGCTTCACAGGGTGCAAGCCCCAAGCCTTGGCAACTTCCACATGGTGCTGTGCCTACAGGTGCACAGAAGTCAAGAATTGAGGTTTGGGAACCTCTGCCTAGATTTCGGAGGATGTATGGAAATGCCTGAATGTCCAGGCAGAGGTGTGCTGTAGGGGTGGAACCCTCATGGAAAACTTATTCTAAAGCATTGCAGAAGGGAAATGTGGGGTTGAAGCCCCCACACAGGGTCCCCACTGGGGGACTGCCTAGTAGAGCTGTGAGAAGAGGGTCACCATCCTCCAGACCCCAGAATAATAGATCCACCAACAGCTTGCAGTGTGCGACTGGAAAAGCCACAGACACTCAACACCAGCTCATGAAAGCAGTCGGGAGGGGGCCTGTACCTTGTAAGCCACAGGGGCAGAGCTGCCAAGGATCATTAACTCACCTCTTGCATCAGTGTCACCTAGATGTGAGACATGGAGTAAAAGGAGATCATTTTGGAGCTTTACAGTTTGACTACCCTGCTGGATTTCAGACTTGCACGGGGCCAGTGGCCCCTTCATTTTGGTCAGTTTCTCCCATTTGGAATAGGTGTATTTACCCAATGCCTGTACCTCTATTGTATCTATTACAATGGGAGAAATTAACTTGCTTTTGATTTTACAGGCTCATAGGCAGAAGGGACTTACCTTGTCTCAGATGAGGCTTTGGACTGTGGGCTTTTGAATTAATGCTGAAATGAGTTAAGACTTTGGGGGACTATTGAGAAGGCATGATTGGTTTAGAAATGTGAGGACATGAAATTTGGAAGGGGCCATGGGCAGAATGATATAATTTGGCTGTGTTCCCACATAAAACTTATCTTGAATTGAAGCTCCCCAAATCCCCATGTGCCATCGGAGGGAGCTGGCAGGATGTAATTGAATCATGGGGGAGGGTTTTCCCCATGCTGTTCTCATGCTGGTGAATATGTCTCATGAGATCTGATGGTTTTACAAAGAGCAGTTTCCCTGCACACAATCTTTTGCCTGCAACTATATAAGATGTGCCTTTGCTCCTCCTTCACCTTCCACCATGATTATGAGGCCTCCCCAGCATGTGGAACTGTAAGTTCATTAAATCTCTTTCCTTTATAAATTACCCAGGTCTGGGTATATCCTTATAGCAGCCTGAGAATGGACTAATAGACACCTATTGAAGAGACAATTCTTTCCTCACTGTGTGTCTTGACACTCTGGTCAAAGATTAGTTGAGCATAGATTGATTTATTCCTAGGCTCTCTGTAATGTTCCATTGGTCTATATGTTTTATATCAATATCATAATCTTTGATTGTAGTAGCTTTGCAATATATTTAGAAATCAGGAAGTGTGATGCCTGCTGCTTTGTTCTTACTCAGTATTATTTTGTGTGTTTGGTGTCTTTTGTGGTTTCACGTAAATTTTTGATTTTTAAAATTTCTATTAACAATGCCATTTGTATGTTAGCAGAGATTGTGTCAAATCTGTAGATCACTTTGGAAAATATGGACATTTTAACAATTGTAATTATTTCAGTCAATGAACATGGAATATCTTTTCATATATCTGTGTCTTTAATTTCCTTCATCAGTGTTTTATAATTTCCACTGTAGAAGTCTTTTACCATTTTGATTAAGTTTTACCATTTTGATTAAGTTTATTTTGATTAAGTCTTATAATTTTTGTGCTATTATGAATGGAGGTGCTTTCCTAATATCCTTTTGGAGAGATTGTTGTTTGTGTATAGGAATGCCACTGAGTTTGTATGTTGATTTTATATCCTGCAACTTTACTTCATTCATTCATTAGTTCTTGCTTTTTTTTTTTGTTGAGTCTTTAAGATTTTCTACATATATGATGATATAATCTGTGAATGGAAGTATTTTACTTTTTTCCAATTTGAATTTTCTTTCTTTCTTTCTTTCT
>NW_012101266.1:1457813-1462811 GCF_000951045.1 Mandrillus leucophaeus | reverse complement strand
TTCTTTCTTTCTTTCTTTCTTTCTCCTTCCTTCCTTCCTTCCTCTTCCTTCCTTCCTTCTTCTCGTCCTTCTTTCTTTCTTTTCTTTTCTTTCTTCTTTCTCTCTCTCTCTTTCCCTTCCCTTCCTTCCCTCCCTCCCTCCCTCCCTCCTTCCCTCCCTCCCTGCCTGCCTTCCCTCCCTCCCTGCCTGCCTGCCTGCCTGCCTTCCTTCCTTCCTTCCTTCCTTCCTTCCTTTTTTTCTTTTACTAATTGCACTGGCTAGGACTTCGAGTACTATGTGGAATAGAAGTGGTAGGAATGAGCATCCTTGCCTTTTACTGGATCTTAGAGGAAAAATGTTTAGATTTTTCTTATTGATTATGAAGATTGCTGTTATCTTTTCATATATGGCTTATATTGTGCTAAATTCCTCTTTGCCTATTATTCTTTTTTACCTATTTTGTTGGGATTTTTAATTATGAATCAATTTAAATTTTGTCAAATGCTTTCTCTGTGTCTACTGAGATGATCATGTGGTTAAAATTTTTTTTTTAATCTCATGTATCACATGGGTTTGCATATATAGAATTAATGTTGCATCCCAGGGGAAATCTCACTTGGTCATGATGTATAATTCTTTTAAGGTGGTGTTGAATTCTGGCTGTTAGCATATTATTGAGGATTTTTGCATCTGTGGTAATCAAGGGTATTGGCCCACAATTTTCTCTTTTTCATGGTGTCTTTGTTATGCTTTTGTATCGGGGTGATAGTAGCCTCATAAAATGAGTTTGAAAGTACTCCCTCTTTTTCTATTTTTTTGGAAGCAGTTAAAAAGGATTGATATTAATTCCTCTTTGAATGTTTGGTGGAATTTATCCATGACGTCAGCTGATTTTGAATTTTTCCAGAAGGTTTTTGATGACTAATTCAATCTTCTTGTATTGGTCTATTCAAGCTTTCTATTTCTCTTTGATTCAGGTTTGGAAGGTTGTATGTGTCTAAAAACTAATCATTTCTTCTAGATTATCCAAGTTATTGGCAAATAATCATTCATAAAGGTAGTGTATGGTCTTTTTTATTTCTGGGGCATCTACTGTATTATAATGCATCCCCTCATTTCTGATTTTATTTCATTTTAATTTGTTAACAGCTTTATTGAGATATAAGTCATATAATATTTTCCTATTTAAAGTCTATATTTCAATGATTTTTAGTATATTCAAAGTAATACCATCACTAAAATATAATTTTGGAACATTTTCATCACCCATCACCCAAAGAAAACCCATACATATTAGCTGTCATTTTATATTCATTCTATCCCAGTCCCTAGCAAGCACTACCTTGCTTTATGTCTGGAGTAGGATTTGCCTACTCTAGACATTTCATATAAATGAAATGCTATATGTGGCCTTTTGTATTTGGCTTCTTTCTACTTACCATGTTTTCAAGGTATATTCTGTTATATTATTACTTCATTCCTTTTTCTGGCTGAATAATATTTCATTGTATGGTAATACAACTTTTTTTTCATTCTTTAACTTTTGTTCAGGAGTACATGTTCAGGTTTGCTATACAGGTAAATTGCATGTCGCAGGGGTTTGGCATACAAATTATTTCATCACCTAGGTAATAAGCATAGTACCCAATAGGTAGCTTTCAAGCCTCATTCTCCTCCCACCTTCCACCCTCAAGTCAGCCCTGGGGTCTGTTGTTCCCTTCTTTGTGTCCATATGTACTCATTGTTTAGCTTCTACTTATAAGAGAATATGTGGTATTTTGTTTTCTGTTCCTGCATTAGTTTGCTTAAGATAGTGGCCTCGAGCTCTGTCTATGTTGCTACAAAGGGCATGATCTCATTATCTTTATGGTTACATAGTATTTTATGACTATATATGTACCACATTTTAAAATCTAGTCTCCCATTGATGGGCTTGTAGGTTGATTCCATGTCTTTGCTATTGTGAGTAGTGTTGCAATTAACATATGTATGATTTTATTTATTTATTTTTTTTGAGTCTTTTTCTAGAGGCTCATCCCAAAGGCTTCAAGAACTGGAGAAACAAACAAAACTTCAGTAAAGTTTCAGAATACAAAATCAATGTACAAAAGTTGTGGCTGGGTGTTGTGGTTTACACATCTGAGGTCAGGAGCTTGCAACCAGCCTGGCCAACATACTGAAACCCTATCTCTACCAAAATACAAAAATTAGCTGGGCATGGTGGTGTGCGTCTGTGGTCCCAGCTACTCAGGAGGTTGAAGCAGGAGAATCACTTGAACCTGGGAAGTGGAGTTTGTGGTGGGCTGAGATCATGCCACTGCCCTCCAGCCTGGGTGACAGAGCGAGACTCCATCTCAGAAAAGAAAAGAAAAAGTCACTATCATTTCTATATACCAGTAATGTGTAACTTGAGAGCCAAATCAAGAATGTAATTCTATTCAAAATAGCCATGAAAAGAATAAAATACCTGTGAGTACAGCTAACCAGGGAGGTGAAATATATCTCCAATGAGAACTATAAACTACTGCTGAAAGAAATCAGAGATGATGAAAACTCATGGGAAAACATTTCATGCTTATTAATAGGAAGAATCAATATTGTTAAAATAATCATATGGCCCAAAGTTATTTGCAGATTCAATGCTAGTCTTATCAAACTACCAACCTCATTTTTCACAGAATTAGAAAAAACTATTTTAACATTTATGCGAAACCAAAAAATAGCCCAAATAGCCAAAGCAATCCTAAGCAAAAGGAACAAAGCCAGAGGCATCACACTATCTGAATTCAAACTATACTACAAGGCTACAGTAAGCAAAACACCAGGGTACTAATACAAAAACAGACACATGAACCAATGGAACAGGTTAGAGAATTCAGAAATAAAGCTAATCACGTCCAACCATTTGATCTTTGATGACGTTCACAATAATAAGCAATAGGGAAAGGACTCTGTATTCAGTAAAGAGGGCTGGGATAACTGGCTAGCCATATGCAGAAGAGTGAAACTGGACCTTTTTCTTTCACCATATACGAACATCAACTCAAGACAGGTTAAAGACTTAAGTGTAAGACCTAAAGCTATAAAAACTCTAGAAGAAAACCAAGGAAATACATTTTGGAC
Organism: Mandrillus leucophaeus; assembly: GCF_000951045.1. Taxonomy (NCBI): domain Eukaryota; kingdom Metazoa; phylum Chordata; class Mammalia; order Primates; family Cercopithecidae; genus Mandrillus; species Mandrillus leucophaeus. The sequence goes on along the minus strand of NW_012101266.1, from coordinate 1,459,709 downwards.
ACAGGTCTGGGCAAAGATTTCATGATGAAGTCTCCAAAAGCAAGTGCAACAAAAACAAAAATAGAGAAGTGGGACCTAATCAAACTAAGGAACTTTTGCAAAGCAAAAGAAACTATCAACAGAGTAATCAGACATCCTAGAATGAAAGAAAACATTATGAACTATACATCTGACAAAGGTTTGATATCCAAAATCTATAAGAAACAAATCAACCAGCAAAAAACAAATAGCCCCAATGAAAAAATGGGCAGAGAACATGAGCATATAATTCTCAAAAGAAGACATACATGTGGCCAACAAGCACATGAAAAAACGCTCCAATCACTATACATTAGAGAAATGCAAATCAAAACCACAATGAGATACCATTTCACACCAGCCAGAATGGCTATTACTAGAGAAAAAAATAACAGATGTTGGAGAGGTTGCAGAGAAAAGGGAAGGTGACACACTGCTGGTGGGAATAGAGATTAGTTCAGCCACTGTGGAAAGTAGTTTGGAGATTTCTCAGTGAACTTAAAACAGAACTACCTTTTGACCCGGCATCCCATTACTGGGCATATACCCAAAGGAATATAGATAATTCACCAAAAAGGCACATAAACTTGGATATTCATTGCAGCAATGTTCACAATAGTAAAGATGTGGAATTAACATAAATGCCAATCAGCGGTGGACTGGATAAAGAAAATGTAGCACATATACAGCATGGAATACTACACAGCCACAAAAAAGTGAAATCATGTCCTTTTCAACAACATGGGTGCTACTGGAGGCCCTTATCCTAAGTAAACTAGCTCAGGAACAGGAAAGCAAATACTGTATGTTCTCACTTCTACGTGGGAGCTAAACCTTGAGTACACATGAACATAAATACGGAAACAATAGACATTAGATCCTACTTGAGAGGAGATGGTGAGGATTAAAAAACTAACTATCAGGTGCTATGCTCACTCTCTGTGTGACAAAATTATTTGTACACCGAACCCCAATGACACATAATTTATCCCTGTGACAAACTTGTACGTGTACCACCTGAAACCTAAAATAAAGACGGAAAAACAGAAAAATGATAGTTGTAGGATGACACCAGCCCTTTCCCTTTCATTCTGCCTTGAATGTGTGGAGCTGCAGTGGCCATGATGTCAGCACGAGGTAACAATTACGAAGATGAAAGGTCTGGCAGAACAGAAGTATGGAAGATTCTGAGCTCTCGTTTGAGATGTTGAACTGCTGAGCCAACTGAAAGAAACGCCTCTCTCTAAAATTCTTGTTATGTTGGAAAAATACATTCATATTTATTTATAAATTTTTTCTTTGTGGTTCATTGTTTGTTAAAGTGTGTTATTTAGTTTCTATGCATTGCAAATTTTGATTTTTTCTTAATGTTACTGATTTCTAGTTTCATTTTATTGTTGTTGAAATTCCCCAAAAGCCTTATGAGCACTTCCTTGTATGTGATAAGTCATTTTTCTCTTGCTGCTTTCAAAATTCTTTCTTTTTCTTTTTGAATTAATCTTTTTTTAAGCAATTAGTCTTTAATAGCTATTGACAGATACCAAAAAGGACAATGTGGGCAGAACCATGGTACAGATCACTGCTCTGTTGTTAGTCCCAGGAATAGAAAGGAAGATGTAATGATTTCTTTTCTTTTTTTTTCTTGTTTTATTTATTTATTTTATTTTTAAAAAATTACACTTTAGGTTCTGGAGTACATGTGCAAACGTGCAGGTTTGTTAGATAGGTATATGTGTGCAATGGTGGCTTGCTGCACCCATCAACCCATCATCTACATTAAGTATTTCTCCTAATGCTATCCCTAACCTAGACCCCTACCCCACAACAGGCCCTGTGGTATGATGTTCCCCTCTCTGTCCATATGTTCTCATTGTTCAA
>NW_012101266.1:1390525-1457432 GCF_000951045.1 Mandrillus leucophaeus | reverse complement strand
GGTATATACCAAGTAATGGGATTGCTGGATCAAATGGTATTTCTGGTTCTAGATCCTTGAGGAATTGCCACACTGTCTTCCACAAAGGTTGAACTAATTTATACTCCCACCAACAGTGTAAAAACATTCCCATTTCTCCACATCCTCTCCAGCATCTGTTGTTTTCTGACTTTTTAATGACCATCATTCTAACTGGCATGAGATAGTAACTCATTGTGGTTTTGATTTGCATTTCTCTAATGACCAGTAATGATGAACTTTTTTTCATAAGTTTGTTGACTGTATAAATGTCTTCTTTTGAGAAGTGTCTGTTCATATCCTTCGCCCACTTTTTGACGGGGTTGTTTTTTCTCGTAAATTTGTTTAAGTTCTTTGTAGATTCTGGATGTTAGCCTTTTGTCAGATGGATAGATAGCAAAAATTTTCTCCCATTTTTTAGGTGGCCTGTTCACTCTGATGATAGTTTCTTTTCCTGTGCAGAAGCTCTTTGGTTTGTCAAATTTGTCAATTTTGGTTTTTGTTGCAAATGCTTTTGGTGTTTTCGTTACAAAGTCTTTGCCCATGCCTATGTCCTGAATGGTATTGCCTAGGTTTCTAATAGGGTTTTTATGGTTTTAGGTCTTATGTTTAAGTGTTTAATCCATCTTTAGTTAATTTTTGTATAAGGTGTAAGGAAGGGGTGCAGTTTCAGTTTTCTGCATATGGCTAGCCAGTTTTCCCAGCACCATTTATTAAATGGAATCCTTTCCCCATTGCTTGTTTTTGTCAGGTTTGTCAAAGATCAGATGGTTGTAGATGTGTGGTGTTATTTCTGAGGCCTCTGTTCTGTTCCACTGGTCTACATATTTGTTTTGGTACCAGTACCATGCTGTTTTGGTTACCGTAGCTTTGTAGTATAGTTTGAAGTCAGGTAGCGTGATGCCTCCAAGACTAAACCAGGAAGAAGTCGAATCCCTGAATAGTCCAATAACAAGTTCTGAAACTGAGGCAGTAATTAATAGCCTACCAACCAAAAAAAGTCCAGGACCAGATGGATTCACAGTCGAATTCTACAAGAGGTACAAAGAGTAGTTGATACCATTCCTTCTGAAACTATTTGAAACAACGGAAAAAGAGGGAGCCCTCCCTAACTCATTTTATGAGACCATATGAGGCCAGCATCATCCTGATACCAAACGTGGCAGAGACACAACAAAAAAAGAAAATTTCAGAACAATATCCCTGATGAACATCAATGTGAAAATCCTCAATGAAATACTGGCAAACCGAATCCAGCAGCACATCAAAAGGCTTCTCCACCACTATCAAGTCAGCATCATCCCTGGGATGCAAGGCTGGTTCAGCATATGCAAATCAATAAATGTAATCCATCGCATAAACAGATCCAATGACAAAAAACACACGATGATGTCAATAAATGCAGAAAGGGCCTTTGATAAAATTCAACAGCCCTTCATGTTAAAAACTCTCATTAAACTAGGCATTGATGGAACATATCTCAAAATAGTAAGAGGTATTTATGACAAACCCACAGCCAATATCATACTGAATGGGCAGAAGCTGGAAGCATTCCCTTTGAAAACAGGCACAAGACAAGGATGCCCTTTCTCACCACTCCTATTCAACATAATATTGGAAGTTCTGGCCAGGACAATCAGGCAAGAGAAAGAAATAAAGCATATTCAAATAGAAAGAGAGGAAGTCAAATTGTCTCTGTATGCAGATGACATGATTGTATATTTAGAAAACACCATTGTCTAAGTCCAAAATCTCCTTAAACTGATAAACAACTTCAGCAAAGTCTCAGTATACAAAATCAATGTGCAAAAATCACAAACATTCCTATACACTAATAATAGAGAGCCAAATCATGAGTGAACTCCCATTCACAATTGCTACAAATAGAATAAAATACCTAGGAATCCAACTTACAAGAGATGTGAAGGACCTCTTCAAGGAGAACTAGAAGCCACTGCTCAAGGAAATAAGAAAGGACACAAACAAGTGCAAAAACATTCCATGCTCATGGATAGGAAGAATCAGTATCATGAAAATGGCCATACTGCCTTAAGTAATTTATAGATTCAATGCTATCCCCATCAAGCTACCATTGACTTTCTTCACAGTTAGAAAAAACTACTTTAAATTTCATATGGAACCAAAAAAGAGCCTGTATAGACAATCAGTTTTTCTTCTTGTTGACTTTCGATAATTTAGTTATAAAGTGTCTCTCCTCAATATAATACCAGCAGCTGAAATTTAACCTCACATTAAAATGATTATACATCATGAGTAGTTAGGATTGATCTCTGGTAAGACTAAATCTAGGATATGATCGAGTGAAGCTGGAGCTGAGTCACAGGGCTGCTTCAGGATCTGTAGTGAGGTAAAGGTCTCCAGGCTTATTACTGGGGACATGAAGAGGTGTGTCTCCCACCAGGTTCCTGGGTTGGCAGGACTGACTCTGGATTATGGTAGTGAGGACCTGCTTCAGAATCCTGGATTGCATCTGAGGTTGGAGGGCCTGTTACTAGGGGACATAAATTGCAATGGTGGAAGGAGCAAGTTTAGAAACTACAGCCAAGTAGGGATGAAGTGGAGTCCAGAGGGAGGTGGGACTGCTTTTGATCTGCAGCCAGGACTATGCTCAGCAAGCCCGCCACTCATGTATGGGTCTGTCTTCTCCACATGGCTATCCTCGGTATTGGGCTTCAGGAGGGTTTCACAATATACCTGGATTCAAAAGCTCCCACAAAGGCACTTCTGCCTCTGATAGCTGTAGTTTGTCATTCATTTGGGGAGAACATGAGCTGGGAATCTTCCGTTATCTTGCTAAAGTCACTCTGAGAATATGTTTCTTTAACCCTTAACACATTAGCCCCACTGACCAATTTTGGGCATAGTCTTTGTCATGGGTATAAATAATCCAGCTTTGTTCCTTGGTTAAGTCTCAACTCTTTTACTCTCATTTATCATTATTCTATTGCTTAGTTACTCGTTCTCAAAATTGTTGTATGATTTGTGTTTGTGTGCAGTCTCTCCTCCATGTCTAAACAGAATGGTCAACGCTTCAGCAGAGTCCTAACATGCTTGCAACCCCAGTAGAACAGAAAGAAGGGTTTGGCACACCTTTTCCAAGAGGTTGCAACCTGGTTATTAGAAGATCGTGACTCCATTACTAGGATTTATTCTTGGGAGGTACTCATTATGCTTGCAAATTATGTAAACCCCCCTTGATTACTAGTGCCATTTGCTGTCATTTTCTATATTTACATTCACAAAATTATGCTCCAGAGCCTGTTTATTTACTTGGAGGACCATGGTCTGCAATTTAGGTAAATTGCCACCCTGAAATTTGGGTAAGTTGGTGGTGTTCAGGCTATGACTACTGGTTTTAAACAGCTGTACTTATTACCAGGTAAGAAGGCGATCACAGCTGTGATGGGAACATGTTGACTCTGTCTCAGGATGGAGTCTATCCAGTGTCCCAAATTACTCTGTAGGTGGGTTCCAGAGGTGTGGAGTGTCTCAGTTAATGTATTTTCCAATGCAAGTATATGTTTTCTCTTTCAAACATGAGCTCTATTTAAATAGCCAAATACAAAAATAGCTGGCATTTAAATGATACATTTTAAGGGATACTATATGTCCTAGAGTAAAGTAAAATTTTCAACTGTTTTAAATTACTGCTTAATGTAATTATGACTTTCTCATGGTTTAAGTAAATTCAATTATCTTGAAGTTTTCTTGACACTTTCTTAGAATTTCTGAGGACATTACAAAGAAGTATCTGGCCTATTCTTTTCCTCTTTGATTTCTTTTTGGAGTTGTCCATAGTGTTTGGAAATTAAGCAACTGTGCTTTTGTTGTTTTTTCTTTTATGCTAATGAGGAGAAAATAATATGTGAGTCTCATAGTTCACAGAGGCTTTCTCCTGCATCAGAAAATGATAAATAACTTGCATTTTTCAGGCCTAACTCTTCTGTGACCAAGATCATGCTGAGTTTACATAAGCTTCCTCAATATGCCTGTGAAAAGTCTTGTAGTATATAACAAACAAATAAACCCTGTACTGCCCCCTTTCTACATATTTTGCCCATTTATTTATTGTTTCAGGTGGGAGGATAAATACAGTTTCTGTTACTTTATCTTTTTTCTCATTTTCCTGTTTTTCTTCAGAGTCCGGTGGCTACTTTTTAAACTCCTTTACTGGTTCCATCTCATCTTCTTGACCTCTAATGTTGAATTGCCTCTAAACTTTGTCCTCACTACTTTTCTCATTTCTCTGCTTGCTCTGTAGGTCTATTGTGTTAAGCCCAATGTCCCTTCGTATAATCAATATTTTGTGACTCTTTAACCTTCTGAAATTAAGTTCATGGATAATTTTATCTATCTATACATGCACTTTCAAAAGAAGCTCTGATTCTTAAATGAAGTTGAGAAAAAAAACAAAATACATAATAAAATTATATGATTCAATTCTAAATTCAGTTGTAAATTCTCAAGCACAATTATACTACAGAATGTAATAAAATATTCAGATGCTTGCACCCATTCTAATAAATGCAAGCTAATAAAGTCTGTTGTGCTGTTAGCTCAAAAGCATGTGTTACCTGCAATTGGTGACATAGTTTTCCAAAATTGGGATCAATGGTAATTTGCTGAATAAAATAAAATTTAATCTTCTGTTGATATTCATAGTAGTTGCATTTATGGAAGAAAATAAATATACAGTAAACATGTACAAAAATATTTTGTGTGTATATGTGTATTAATCTGTTCTCACACTGCTGATAAAGACATATCTGAGACTGGGTAATTTATAAAAAAAAAAAGAGGTTTAATTGACTCATAGTTCCACATGGCTGGGGAGGCCTCACCATCATGGTGGAAGGCAAAAGAGGAGCAAAGTCACGTCTTACATGGCAGCAGACCAGAGCACGTGTGCAGGGGATCTCCCCTTTATAAAACCATCAAGTCTTGTGAGACTTATTCACTATCATGAGAACACCACCAGAAAGACCCACCCCCATGATTCAATTACCTTCCACTAGGTCCTTCTCATGACACATGGGAATTATGGGAGCTACAATTCAAGATGAGATTTGGGTGGGAGGACAGCCAAACTATATCAATATATAATTATGATTTGGATCTGGGAACAAATAATTACAAACAAGCTTTCTGCTTATATGGCATTTCAAAGTCTAGTAATCCTTATCATCCACTAAATTTCAGGAGCACTCTTTAAATATGAAAGATCCTAAAACTTCTCCAGAAATTTCCAACATCCACTAAGGATGCAAATACTCCAGTTATAAAACGTAGCCCCCTATGTGCTGATGACTCCAAAATGTGTATTTCCAGCTCTCAACTGTTTGTTGAATTCCAGATTAGAATATCCACCTGATCACTGAAAATCTCCAATTGATCTTTAATTGACATCTCAAGATTAATAAATCAAAAATGAATCTTTTGATTTCATTCCCTAAATACGCTTTTCCTACAGATTCCCCCAACTCTGAAGCAGCATCACCATATATCCAGTTCCTCAAGGCAAAAACCATAGAATCATATTTAATTCATCTCTTTCTCTCACATCTCACCTCATCAACATTCTATTTTTTTCTGTACTCAAAATACGAATTGGCTCTACCTCAGAGCCATTGTATTTTGTGTGCACTATTGCATTTTTCTCCTACTTGCACCCTTTAATTCCATTATTGCCCTAATGAAGCCTATTTTTTTCACAGTACAGTCAGAGTGAGGGTTTTTAAATGTATAGCATCTTATGTTTCTTCCTTTCAACTCTTCACTTCCTGCTTCTAAATATACTTGGAATAAAATTCCTACCAGACCCTACCTGATCTCTCTTTTTTGTCAGTCTCTATGAATGACCTTTACACCACTTTCCCCATTTTTCACTGAGCTTCCACCGTATTGGATTCATTGATGTTGTACAAACATGCCAAGTCCATTCCTTTCTTAGGGTCCTTGACTCTTCTCTTCACACTCACTGAAATACCCTTCTAAGGAAAAATCACATGGCACTCTCTAATTGTCACATCCTAAGAGCCTCTCCTTACCATCCCCTCTAAAATAATACTTCATTATTCTATGTTCCTTTATCCTACTTGCAATTTTTATAGCCTTCCTATGAGATTATTCATTTATTGATTTGTTTACTTTGTTTTCTAATACTAGCTCCAAGAGAGAAGTCTTTGTTTTGTTTACTGATTTGTCCCTAGACTTAGAGCCATATGTGGTTCATTGTAGGTACTTAATATTTGTTGAATCAATGAATGGATGATGCCTGTGTTAGGGCAACAATAACAACTTCAATAAACAAATAAAAAAGCACACATATATATAGGCTTAAAGAAAAAATTACTTCTTGCTCATAAATTTGAAAATGTATACAACTATCAGTGGTTCCTCTCTAAGTGGTGATTTGTGGACCCTTTAACTTGTAGCTCTAGTGGTTTCCACAAAAGGCATTCACGGCCATCTGATCATCTCTAGACACAGCATGAAAGAACATACTTCTAATTTGTGAGCCAGGCCTGGAAGTGACACCCAACTTCCTCTCATATTCCATTGGCTAGATACTAGAACTCAGTCACTTGGACACGTTTGACTGCAAGGGAAATTTGAAAACATAGTCCCTTGCTGAGCACCTGCAGTAACAATTCTACATTAAATAATGGAATACAACATATACTTTTTGGACAATGAGTTGCCTCTCTGAAAGTGAATGAATAAAATGACTTAATGAAAATAATTCCAAGAATATTTTATGTTTTATATTTAAAAGACATTATGTTGCTCTTTTTGGGAGTTTTGTTTTCCTATGCCTTATCATTTTATGTAATTATTTGATAACATAATTTTCCTTTGGGTAATTTTGCCCATTAATTATATTCATGTGTAATTATACTAATAATCTTTTGTCTTGTATAACTTATCTGAGATGCAATTGGAAGCAAACTGATGGGATTTATGTGGTATTATGAGAGATTATGTGACTGAAAATTGGTAATATAGATTCCTTACATTGCTTTGTGGTTAATTCTGTTCCTGTATTAGTTTTCTTTTCTTTTCTTTTTTTTTTTTTTTTTTTTTTTTTTTTTTTTTTTTTTTTTTTTAATATGGAGTCTCGCTCTGTCGCCCAGGCTAAAGTGCAGTGGCGTGATCTCGGCTCACTGCAAGCTCCGCCTCCCAGGTTCACGATGTTCTCCTGCCTCAGCCTCCAGAGTAGCTGGGATTACAGGCGCCCGCCACCAGGCCCAGCTAATTTTTTGTATTTTTAGTAGAGACGGGGTTTTACCCTGTTAGCCAGGATGGTCTCCATCTTCTGACCTTGTGATCTGCTCGCCTCGGCCTCCCAAAGTGCTGGGATTACAGGTTTGAGCCACCGCATCTGGCTGTTCGCCTCGCCCTTCCCCGCTTCTCCCCTCCCCTCCCCTCTCCTCCCCTCCTCTTCTCTCTTTGGAGATAGTCCCACTATGTCATGCAGGCTGGGGTGTAGCAGCGCCATCACAGCTCTACCTCCTGGGCTCAAGAAATCCTCCTGTTTCAGCCACCCAAGTAACTTGGACTACAGGTGTGCACCACCACACCTGGCTAATTTTTTTTTTTCTTTTTTTTCTTTTTTAGTAGAGACGAGGTCTCACTATGTTGCCTGGGCTGTAGTTTTCTTACATTTTCCAGATTCTGGAGATGCATTCCTTGGCTCATGGCCTCTCCTTTACTCTTCAAATCCTGCAGCAGAGCATCTTCAGATCTCTCTGTTTTCCTTACATTGCCTTCTTCTCTGTAGTCAAATATCCCTTTGCCTCTCTCTTATAGACTCTTGTGATTGCATTTATGCCCATCCAGATAATCCAGGACACTCCCCCCCAAACAAGATCGTATCAACATAACAAGATCATATCCCCAATCTCTCTGTTGCCACATAAATTTGCAATTACAGGTTCTAGGAATTAGGATCTAGATATCTTTGGGAGTCATTATTCAACCGACTACAATCTCTTTTCTCATGTAATTCCTCCAGGCTACATTTTTTCTTAATCACAAATTTTGATGGATCAACTAAATCTTACTTCTGTCAGTTTTTAAAAATTTGCTGAATTATGCGTTATGTGGATGAATAATAAATTATTTACAGTTACAATCACTTTGCTGTTTTTTCAAATAATGGCACAGACACTGTCTAGTTTCATATGGTGAAAAGAGCTCAAAATTTTGGTTGTAAGTTAGAAATGATTTTAAATCCTCCTTCATCTTTCTTTTAGCCATGTAAACTTGGACAAATTACTAGGTTAATCTGAACGTATTTCCCATATCAACAAAAGGTTAATAATACCTCACAGGGTTACAGCAATAATTAATCGAGCCAATAATCATGTAAAATGCTTTAAAATAATGTATTAGATAAATGTGGTCTGCACTATTTATTGCAGAAGTAAAATTAAAGGTATTTTCTCTGTAATATTTTAGTTCCTTTGTAACAGTAGGTAGCTGGTCAGGTATAAGCAGGGCAGGTGAAGTCCCCGCTCCACACACCAGAAGTGCTGGGTAATCACAGGTGGTGGTCAGGCGGTTGTTAACTGTTTCTCTAAAGTAATAATTGGTCACAGCTGGTGCTAGGAAAAAACCTAGTCTCCTGATAGATAGAAAACACCTGAAACTGATCTGCAGCTTCCCAATAAGGTCTCAGGAGTGGGGAGAAGTAATGCAAGATCCCGGAAGTAGGCCAATGTATAAGGCCCCAAGTCAAGCGGTCAAGCTGCGCACTTGGTTTTTCATGTCACCCACTTAGCCGACTTGCAAGTTGTACTTTCCTTCACTTCCTGTTCTAAAGCTTTTTAGTAAGCTTTCACTCCTGCTCTGAAATTTGCCGCGGTCTCTCCTCTGCCTTATGCCCCTCAGTTGAATTCTTTCTTCTGAGGAGGTGAGAGTTGAAGTTGCTTCAGACCTGTATGGATTTGCCGCCAAGGTAAATCAGATCTCTGCCGCTGCTAGCACCTTTATGCACCGAACTTCTGAGGAGAAAGATGATTCAAAGAAGAAATGGCCCTGAAAATCTGACGAGTCCCCAGTAGGTGTGGCTGTTTAAAACTGCTTCATAGGCACTGCTGAGGACAAAGGTAAGTTTGAGAGCACACCTCTAGCTTGCTCTTTTTATTTACAGTACTTGTGGCTGTTCAGAGAGCAGGTTTTGTTTTGTTTCGTTTTTCTTTTTTTTCTGGTTGTAAGCATGCGTTCTTAAAGTATTTGAAATTGTGTGCAATGTGGTGGGTCTAAGTTGTTTTTTTCTTAAGATTCTCCTTTTTTACTAACATTTATGCCATTAGACCTTAGTGAATGGGTAGTCAGAATATATACCCACACATACAGAAAAAAATGTGGGCGCTGTTCCACCATCCTGCTTGCTGGGCCATTCTAGTGTTAGGATTGGTGTATTTGAGATGACCAGAGGGACCCATCGAATAAAGACTGTGTATTCTTTCCGAAGAAAAATACTGGCAATTTGAATTTGGATTTGAGTCACTTCACTAGGCAGGAGGAGCAGAGAATCAGTCATTAAAATGTATTACTTATGTATTTGCTTTAAAATTTCATAAAAATTCCTTCACTAGATGTAAAATCCATGAGAGCAGGGGCCTTGGCTCTGCGGTTTATAGTTTCTTATAAGCTACTTGACTCAGTACCTAGCTCATAAATATATTGATGAACAAATCATTAAATATTTGTTGAATGAATAAATAGATGGAAGAATTCAGGTCTTAGTGGCCTTCTGTTTCATGGAAATAGAGGTGCAGGTGCTAGATCATTATCTCTCTACAAGGAATGTTATATGTAACAGCATCTTCTGCAATCTCTATGGAAGTGTGAGCAGTCAGGACTTGTGGCTTCACTACGATTCTCTCAAAATTGTCTGTGGTATAGGATATTGCTAAGTTTTAAATTTCTTTTTTAACTAAGCTTGCACACTACACTATGCTTTTATATTTCTATTGTTCAATTACATTGCTTTATAATATAATATATTTGTTGAAAATGACAGGTATAAATGTATCAGCAAACATTGATCATAATACACTCATCAGGCTACAATTGCACTCTCTGTATTGCACAATTGTAGAATATTTATGGAAATATAAAAACGTCATTACATATAGGCTATTTGCTTAGTTTGCTTAAAACAGAAAGGAAATAGGTGACTTCTCCAGGGTCGAGCTCTTGTGGTATAGGCACCCATGATCAGGTGAAAGACAATCCCTTAGAAAATAGGCTGTGTGTTCGTGATGAATGTGAAGTAAAACAGAATGAAATGAAATAAATATCCCAACTGCAAAATACAGAACTTCTCTATTTCAGGCTCCTTTTGCTATTTGGTCAAAGAATGGCAGTCATCTAAATCTATTCATGAATTACTATTTCTTTCCAAAGTACCACAGATTGAGTTTTATTCTTCTCTATAAAAACACACATATACACCCTTAAACATATTGTATTCAAACTTTCAAAATAAAAAATAGTGAATATTTTGATGACAGCCAGAGAGAAAAGATACTTGACATGCTGGGGCAAAAACATAACAATAATAGCTGATTTTAAATCAGAAACTGGAAAAACTAGGAAAAAATGGAGTGATACTTTAACTGGTTAAAAATCAGTGATACTCACACCGGTAATCCCAGCACTTTGGGAGGCCAAGGCAGGTGGATCACAAGGTCAGGAGTTCAAGACTAGCCTGGCCAATATGGTGAAACCCGGTCTCTAGTAAAAATACAAAAATTAGCCAGACGTGGTAATGGGCGCCTGTAATCCCAGCTACTCAGGAGGCTGAGGCAGGAGAATCGCTTGAACCCGGGAAGCGGAGTTTGCAGTGAGCCTAGATCGCGCCACCACACTCCAGCCTGGGTGACAGATCGAGACTCCATCTAAAAAATAAAAAATAATAAATAAGAATTATGTCCAGGAAAAAGACCATTCAAAAAGAGGAATCCATGAACCTATGTAATTTATACAATTGTATAGAAGTTAATATACACACATAGTCATATATGCAGACATACAAATGAGTATGTAGTAGCCCAGGTGATGGTAAGATGATCATTAAATTGAACTAATTTGATGGAATCTGAAGACTAGAGCCTGAGGTGACTAAGAAAATAGACTTCCAAATGCATGGTTTTTGTTTGGTTTTAAGAAGCAGAATGATATCAGCTGACATCTGGCTTAAATGACGATAAGAATAATAGAGAACTATATGAAAAAAGTAGATTCAATTATTTTACATTTTTATATAACCTACATCAAAAAAATTAAAAGATAAATGACAAATCTGTATTTGGCAGAATAATTCTCATAGATTATTGTTGACAATAATAAAAACCTGAACATCACAAGTGAACAAATGGGCATGGAATATGAAGAGGCAATTAATAAAAGGAAAATTACAAATGGATAACAAATATTTTGGAAAATTTTCAGTTTCAATAAAAAATAAAATGCAAATTAAGATAGTGGATACCTTTGTCACTTGACCAAGATTAAAATAAGGATAATACACAATTTCAGACCGAACAATTTTTATAATGTTGGAGGAGTGTGAATTGATATACTTAAATTTGTCAATCTGAATATCAGCCTTTACCTGGAATTCATACTTGAATCACCTGGGGAACTTTTAAGTACAAGGGAAACTTGGGTCCTACCTGAGATTGATCAAATTAAAAGTTTAATAGTGCACACCCAGATAATATTTTTTAAAATCTTTTCTTCTGAAATAATTCTAATGTGAAGCTAGGATTGAGAAAAGCCAATATACATCCAAAATTTTAAAATATCTATTTACTCATTATTTCTAATTTTCCAATATTATAAATATAAAATTAGTACACAAAGCTTGATGTGTAATAGTGTTCATTAATGTTATAATTGTACAAATTAGGAAATTACCTAATACCCGAAAATTATACTATACACTAATTAAAATCATATTAAGAAACTATCACATGCAAATCTTCATTATTCATTGACAGTGAATACAAAACTGTATATAGAGCATGATTTAAAATCTGAACCATTACATACACTTTCTATTCTTTACTAGAAAAACTATTGAATGACTTATTTTACATACTTAATATAATTTATCTCTGGGTAAACTACAAATAAACTTTACAGTGTTATTATAAATATGTAATTAACATAGGTAGGTTTAAAATCTTGCATTGGGATTCATTGTATGGGGGTGTTCAACCTATGATAAAGACAGACAGGAAAAATGAAAAAACTTTTTGTGTGTGTGTGCTAAACACTTTCAGTGGATCAGTAGTCCAAATGCTCTTATCAGCTCTTTCCTGTCTTCATTTATCCAGCCTAAGTGTTCATTTCAGTCCTGACCTCTAGATTCTGTTCAGATAGATGACTTCTTTAGCCTAAAAAATGAGAGCCAGGTTGCTGAGCAAAACATTGTACTATGCCTCAGTTTTTGAGTAAATTAAGGAAGTGGAAGAAGCAGAAAGTATTTCTGGTTGTCCAAGATGAAATGTTTAATATACTTCCTAAACAGAAACATGCTTACACATGATGGATGACTTGTGGAGTGTTCTTCCTAACAGATTTCTGTACACTGTGATTCAAATAGACTTGCAGTGACTGAACTGGCAACCCAATCACTACTGTAATGTCTATTTGATGGAGAAATACCTTTGCAAATAACACATGTGGCATACAGTATGTTTGAGAATTGCTTTTAATGAATTTAAACTTTTTTTTGACACAGTATTGAGTTTTAGGAGACATTCAATCACTGCCACTGAGTAATCTGTAATGTTGTCTGTGTAAATTTGGTTATATATGAGAGTTAGAAAGCCAGCTCACTTTTCTCTCACTTTATATCATTCTTTCCTTTTCCCTTTTTTTCCCTGAGGCAAGGGAGAGTCACATCCAGTTTAGGCTTAATTACTTTCTGCTGTCATAAGGTTAAAGCGAAAGATTTGTTCTGAAATTCTATTTGGATTGCCGATCCTGTTTTTAGATATCTGGAGGTTAATTAAGGAACTGAAAAGAAGGATCTTTATTTCACCTTAACGTCTTTATCTGCATAGTCTCAGGATTTCAATTGCATGTTTGGTCAGGGCCAATGACATTGTAGTTCCAAGAAAGTTTAATGAGGGATATTATCACTACTTAGTTCAGAATGTCTGGGTAAAGAAAAGTGATGCCGGGTTGCATTGTTAGATATCATAGAACCTTGTTCCAGAAATTGCATCTTTAGGAGACTCTTTTGCTGAGGATGACATTTTTCATTATGATACCATGGTGATAAGTAAGTTTTACCAGATGTTTTCTTCACTAGAAATTTATCACTAGAAGATGTACTAGGCAGGAGCAATTTTTCGAAGCAAGATTATACATATGATATCAAAGAATGCTTGCTAATTTTGCTGTTTACATCTCTCCAAAGTGACTAATAGATTGATAGGGGAAATGATATTTTAAAAGGTATTGAATTAGTTCCATACATCTAAGGGAAATTTGTCAATTTAACAGGTGTTCTTTACACATTAAGTGATTCAAGATTGATTTGATCAGGACTTAGAATTAAGTATGTTCTTGTTTCCATAGTATGCCTAGATATATTCATTACTGTAACAAAAGTGCTTAGCCCAGTCTTGAGCCTACCCAATTATGCTGCCAGATAACTGTATTTAAAATGGACAGCAAGCTATGAGCATGAGATCATTCAGTTTTAATAGTTAACTTGCCAGCCTAGGCAACATGGCAAAACATTATCTCTACAAAAAATACAAAAATTAGCCAGGCATGGTGGCATGAGTCTGTACTCCTAGTGACTCAGGAGGCTGAGGTGGGAGGATGGCTTGAGCACCGGAGGTTGAGGATGCAGGAAGCCATGATTGAGTCACTGCACTCCAGCTTTGGTGACAGAGAGATACCCTGTTTGAAGAAAAAAGAAAGAAAAAAAGAATAGTTAATTTGACTTTCATATACAAATATAAAAAAGCAAGAATAGTTCGATCTCTCTAAGACCTAAGGACAGAAATGCCATTCAGCCAAGCAATCTCATTGCTGAGAATATAACCAAAGGAATAAATCGTTCTATTATAAGTGCATGTGTATGTTCATTGCAGCACTATTCATAATAGCAAAGACATGGAATCAACCTAAATGCTCTTCAATAATAGACTGGATAAAGGCAATATAGTGCATATACACTATGGAATACTATGCAGCCATAAGAATGAGATCATGTCATTTGCAGTGACGTGGAGAGAGCTGGAGGCCATTACCCTTTAGGAAAATAACACAAGAACAGAAAACCAAATATCTTATATTCTCACTTATAAGTGGGAGCTAAATGATGAGACCACATGGACACATAGAGGGGAACAACACACTGGAGCCTATCAGAGGGTGGAGGGTGGGAGGAGAGAGAAAATCAAGAAAGGTAACTAGTGTGTACTAGGCTTAGTACCTGGGTGGTGAAATAATCTATACAAAAAAAATCCCTTGACACACATTTACCTATGTAACAAGCCTGAACAGATACCCCTGAACTTATAATAAAAGTATTTTTCTTTAAAGGCAAGGAGGTTAGAAATTAATGACATTTGCATTTGCTTTCCAATCTGACTACCTGGAAATCAGATGTAAAATGCTGTAGAGAATGCCTTCATATAGAGTGGATACAGCTGTTTCCATTTGAGATTTGGGGTTACATGATTCCCTAATCTCAAATTACTAGCACTATAAAGATAGAATGAGTAATCCAATTCTCTCTGCGTGTGTGTGTGTATGTTTGCCAAAATATAGAATCACTTGTCCTTCTAGGGTAATTCGTCTGAGGAGAAAGAATTAAAACTAAGTAAACTAGATACAAAAATGTGTTGTTTATATCAGAAGAAAATAAGGTTAGAGACAGACTGATTTGATAGAATAAAACACTGAAATGTGAGAGCTAAATTATCTAGGCCTAAGCTGAGAGCAAAAAGCAACTGGGAGGAAGTGTAGGGGAAAACTGAGAAAATTGCTGATGGTATCAGTTGGAAACCAAGTGTTGAGTTAGGTTTCCTCAGATGAATCAGAGTCTCAACAGGTGCATATTTGGGGCTGAATTGGACAAGGATGGATGCAGATCTACAGACAATACCCTTAGGAGAAAAGGGTAATGTCAATATGAAAAGAGACACAGTATTAAACATTAGGACTTGTTGATGCATTAATGTTTGATTAGTTTTTTTTCTGATGAAAGATGTTTCCTTTAGATAACTTCAAAAATGGTATTTTAAAAATAAGATAGAAATAACTTATTGCACTAGCCTAAACCAGCTACTATGTGTATTTTGTATGTGTCCTTCCAGAAATTTTATAATTTATAAATAATAAACACATATATGTATATTATATACATATATTTGTATTTCAATGTATACTGTCTTATTTTTAAAATAAATTTAAAATATACTATTTATAAAGTTTTCATCCCCTTTTCATAAACATTTTAGCGAGTAACTAAATATTACATGATGAAACATAATTCTAATTACAAAAATTATTTCAACATATGGAAATTCATATTTTTATGGATTATTTTAGTTTTTAATTGTAAAATTATTTGGAGTTTGTATCTGACATTTTTAATATTCTAAAAATAGGTACATATGCACAGTTTTAAGGTCCTTGATATTTTTGACAAATTGTCTTCCAGAGAGTTAGTTCCATTTTATACTTTTACCATCAGTTTTCAATAAAATATTTCAAATATAGAAAATATATTTTATTATTTAATCTTAGGTATATTAGTTGAGGAATAGTTCTTGAACTATTGATATTGATATTCAAGAAACTCTTTCATAGAAGCTATAATATGTTTTCCAAGTTTACCTTGTTGAGTTCACAAGGTGATTTGGCACTTTATTTAGCTTTAGATGTTAAAGTTGAGTGAAATAGGACAATCAGACTATAAAAACTTCCATATAGAATAGTCTGATGGGAATAATTTCAACCTATTACTTTCATAATAATAAACAATAGATTAAGAAACATTGACAGCATCTTTTGAATACTAGGAATATATTGGAGGCATCTATTTCAGTGTAGAGTCTGATTTACTATCTATATTTTGATTCTTTTAAAAGACTTAAGATACCTATTCAACTTTTTCTTTTCAAAAAAAAAAAAAAAAAAACAGCCTTTCAGAAGCCTTCATGAATATGGCTTTAATTAATCTTGGTCAAAATTTAAATGAATTAAAAATGATAAAAATGGATACTGATGTTCATAATTGACCAATGTATGTGCAATGTTGTTGGGTAAATGTGTTCTGCTTTATAACTCTGCTCAGCTTTCTTTGAGCTGTACTTCCAGTTTTCTTACAATTTAACTTATTATAATTCAACTTTAACATAATTCAACTTCTTCATAATTGCTTTGTAGAGGATAGAGCAACTTCTAATGTTTATATTGGAAAATATGAATGAACTTTGATAGTTTGAGTGAGCAAGATATGGAAAGAACATTAAAGTTACTTAAATACAAGTGTTGCTACTTAAATTTTACATATTCCTTACAGAGAAGTTCATTATTCCTGAAAAGGGGAAATGAAACACGAATGAAATATCAGTAGGAAGACAATATGAGCAATGGTAGTTTGCTATAATTAGCTGGAATACCAGTTTTATTGCTTTCCTCTTCATTCCTACATCTATCAGAGGATCTCTAGATTCCTTTGGCTCTGATCTTAGAGGTTTAAACTCAAAAAACGATTTACTGAGAACTGTTTTACAGAGTAATTTGATATTAAAAATCTTTTGTTGAATAGGGAGGAATTTGTTTTAGCTGCACAAAAGGAAACAATAGAATTCTAAGAAAAACTCAGGACTTTGAATTATAGAGGTTTTAACAATGTCTAATATCTAGTAATTATTTTCTTTCTGTATACAGAGAAAAACAGGATATTCTCCCTGAAGAATACTACTGTATTTTCTACATCATTAAAATAGTAATAATATGTACATTAGGAAATGGAAGAATGTTATGCAATTGGATAGGCTTATATATGAAATAAAAACTTACAAAAACAAATTAGGGCAGGGATATGCAAATTTTCCCAATTCAGAGAATAAAGGAAAGACAAAAAAAGAGATTAACATATATAAATATAATATTTACAGATGATCAATAAAAATATTCCATACTTTATAAATATTTTAAAAATAGTTATTGTATGTTGTGGTTTCTTTGGCTGAAGTCATAGCTGAAGTAATGACTTTATCTTGGTTTATTAGCAAGACATAGGAAAATGGTGTAATTTTAAGCAGAACTAGTTATGTAAAGCAGGCTTTTTTGAAATCCTTTGAAACTTTTGCTTCTTTTATTCACACCATTATGAAACACAAACTAGATTATTACATTTTATAATATTCTGCCATTATTTTCTGTGTAGGTTTTTGGCTCTTCAAAATGTTCATTTATCTCATCTGAAAAATAGAATTAAAATACCTATCTAATAGGGTTTGGGTAAGGATTAATTGAATTAATACATTTCAAAGCACTAATACTAAAATTTTCAATAAATATGAGGAGTAATAAAAACTATTATGTTATAGGTGTCGGCTTCTAAGATAGCTCCAATGAGCCTACCTTCTGGTATTCATACTCTTGTGTAGTCTCCCCCTGCATCATACACCAGGGATGGTTTGTGTGACCAATAGCATTCTGCAAAAGTGATAATATTTTACCTCTGAGATTATGTATACAAGATCCTATGGCTCTGATTTGGTGATTCTCTGGCTCGGTTGGATTACTAACTCGGGGAAAAAGAAACCATCATGTTGTGAACATCTTTAAGGAATCTTCTGCATGGCAGGGAACTAAAGCCTCAGGTCAGGACCCAGGCAGAAATGGAGGCATGACAACCATGTGAGTGAGTGAGCTTGGAAGGAGATTCTCCAACTCCAGCCAACCTGTTTGACTATAGCCATGGTCCACAGCTTGATTGCAACCTTCTGAGGGATTGTGAGATAATAAATGTTTGTTGTCTTAAGATGCTAAATATTTGGATTATTTTTATGACCAATAAATCAGTAACATGTTTTATAATTACAATAATTATAATAAAATAGCAATTTGTATAATAAGGACATATTTAACATTGAAAATTCACCTACTGTTTCAGATACAAAGCAAGCATATTTTTCTAAGTTATTCCATGTAGTCTCCCTTTCCCAAGAAACCCTATCAAGGTTTAAATTAAGCCAATATTAAGAGTGAAGAAATGGAAATATCTCAAGAATACTCAATTATTTGGGTATATAAGTCATACTTCCTTTGGTCCTCATGTCATAGTATAGAGTACAAATAACCTTGACATGTTGCTCTTGCCTCCTTAATATAGTACTACTTTGCAGAGCCATTAATAATAGAGTAAAGGTGTGGCTCAACAGCTATTGCTTAGAAGCTTAGAAGAAAATGCAGGGGAATATCCTTTTTTTTCTGTGTTGAGAAAGGAAATAATTACCAGATGTACGGTGAAGACAGTATTTTCCTAGGATGAAGAGAGATGGATTTACGTGGAATTCTTCGCTTGGGAGAATAATCAAAGTCAAGTGACATCAGTTTTTTGTTTTCTTCAATATCTCCATTCAGAGAGATTTGTCAGGTAGTAAGGTGTACAGCTGCAGAAAAACTTCAGGGTTTCAAGCCTTGTAAATAATTTTATATAATTGGTGTTTAGGCTTGATCTTTGTACACTAAAAAGTGTGGAAAGTGAGATCCCTTTGTAAAATGGTGTCTTTATTAATAAAAGGAAAACCTTGGAGATACCCTTATATCTCTTAAATGTGACCCAATTCTAATTACCTCCCAGTAAAATCCACAGCCCTTTGTTTTATTTGAAGAGAAACACAGGGAAGATAATGTATGTTGCCATTGAAAGAAGTAGGAGGGCATAAATAAGGCAAGATGATTTATTCTAGTTTTTCTGTAATGGAAAAATCTGTCATGAAGCAGAAAGAAAATGATGGTGAATAATTCTTAGTCCTCTATATAGACGTTTGTTATTTCTATCAGAGGAATGACAATTCGATTCCATTATATCAAATACAAAAGTATTGTTCAAAGTACATACAGCACAATTGTATAACCCACTCGCCCTTGACTTTAGAAGTGAACATACTAGAAGTCAAAAACAATTCGCTTGAATATTTGTCTATCATTAATCATGTGAGTTTTATAAACTAATCATTTAAAAAATTTTTATACACCAACATACTCAGATATGAAAATATAACAGGAAAAGAAAAGTAAAACAAAACTTAAGTAGCTAATGCTTTTTTGAGTACTTTCTATCTGCTAGAAACTGTAAAAAGTGGCAGACTCATCAATAGTTCAGTAAAATAAATACAGATATGAGAGTTGCCTCAGATGTCATAGCCTAATTTTGGCAAGGAGAAAAGGTATATGGTTTTCAAATACTACATAAGAACATTTTCCAATATTAGAACTAGTGTTCAATGACTCTAGGGCAAGTGTACTTGAAATTACTTATCTGTCTATTCCCTTGCTATAAATTTTGTTGAAGAATTACATAGGTAATGAAAAGTGCATATGTCATTTGTTTAAAGGTTAATGAAATGTATAAAGTGAGCACAGTCATGTAAATAGCACTAAGATTAGGACTGCAGAAGTTACCACTATCCCAAATTCTAACTCTGCAGTTTTGCAAGTCTTTTACATTAATGAAATATACAGTATGCAATGTTCTGTTTCTTTTTTCCTTTCAACATTAAATTTGAGATATTTATCTTTTTCTTTTGCATGTGAAAATGCATATTAGTTTGCTTTATATATCCCACTTAAGGAGTAGAATATCTGGATGATAGAACATGCATATTTTTAGCTTTAGTAGAGATTTCTAACCAATTTTTCAAATGGATTGTACTAATTTATACTCCGACCAGCTATGTATGAAAATTAGTTTCCCTAAGTGCTAGCCAACACTTGGTTGTACCTAGCTTTTGTTTTAGATATTCCAGTGGTTGTGTAGGGTACCTTATTGTGACTTTAGTTTATATTTTCTTGTTATTTACCTGGATTGAGTTGCATTTCTTATGTATATGTGCCACTTGGATATTTTCTTTTGTGAAGTGCCTCTTCAAATATTTTATACCTTTTTATACTAGTTTGTCTTTTCTTCCCTATTGGTTAGTAGGAAATCTTTATGTATTTTGAATCTTTATATAATCTTTGAGTTCTTTGTCAGGTACATATGCATACACATACACAGTTAAAATCTTCAACTCTGTGTGTTACAGTTTCACTCTTTTACTGGTATCTTTTGATAACTTGAATATTTTAATTATAATCTTATCTAATTTACTATATTTTTCTTTATAACTATCACTTTTTATCTTACATAAGTCAAGAAAGCTTTGTTTATCCTGATGACATATTCTTTTTCTCCAAAAGCCTTGTTTTATCTTTCACTTTGAAATCTATAATCTTTTTTCTTTTTATTTCATTCTTTAATTTTTCCATAAGTTATAGGGGTACAGGTGGTATTTGGCTACTTGAATAAGGTCTTTAGTGGTGATTTGTGAAATTTTGGTGTGCCTGTCACCCGAACAGCATACACTGCACCGTATTTGTAGTCTTTTATCCCTCACCTTCCTCCCACTCTTCCCCCCAAGTCCCCGAAGTCCATTGTGTCATTCTTATGCCTTTGCATCCTCAAAGCTTAGCCCCCACATATCGGTGAGAAGATGCGATGTTTGATTTTTCCATTCCTGACTTACCTCACTTAGAGTAATAGTCTCCAATATGATCCAGGTCGCTGCAAATGCTGTTAATTCATTCCTTTTTATGGCTGTGTAGTATTTCATCGTATATATCCTATATATATGTATCGCATATATATCCTATATATATGTATCGCATATATATCCTATATATGTATCATATCATATTGTATCATATCATATCATATAATATCATATCATATCATATATCATATCTGTTTCTTTATCCAGTTGTTGGTTGATGGGCATTTGGGTTGGTTCCATGATTTTGCAATCGTGAATTGTGCTGCTATCAACATCCATGTGCAAGTGTCTTTTTCAAATAATGACTTATTTTCCTCTGGGTAGATACCTAGTAGTGGGATTGCTGGATCAAATGGTAGTTCTGCTCTAAGTTCTCTAAGGAATCTCCCCACTGTTTTCCATAGTGGCTGTACTAGTTTACATTCCCACCAACAGTGTAGAAGTGTTCCCTGTTCACTGCATCCATGCCAATGTCTACTGTTTTTTGATTATAGCCATTCTTGCAGGAGTAAGGTGGTATCACATTGTGGTTTTGATTTGTGTTTCCCTGATCATTACTGATGCTGAGCATTTTTTTTTTTTTGTGATTATTGGCCATTTGTATATCTTCTTTTCAGAATTGTCTATTCATGTCCTTAGCCCACTTTTTTGATGGGATTGTTTGTTTTTTTCTTACTGATTTGAGTTCATTTTAGATTCTGGATATTAGTCCTTTGTCAGATGTATAGATTGTGAAGATTTTCTCACACTCTATGGGTTGTCTGTTTACTCTAAGTGTTCCTTTTGCCGTGCAAAAGCTCTTTAATTAGATCCCAGCTATTTTTCTTTGTTTTTATTGAATTTGCTTTTGGGTTCTTGGTCATGAAATCCTTGCCTAAGCCAATGTCTAGAAGGGTTTTTCCAATGCTGTCTTCTAGAATTTTTATAGCTTTAGATTTTAGGCTTAAATCTTTAATCCATCTTGAGTTGACTTTTGTATAAGGTGAGAGATGAGAATCCAGTTTTATTCTCCTACATGTGGCTAGCCAGTTATCCCAGTACCATTTGTTAAACAAGGTGTCCTTTCCCCATTTTATATTTTTGTTTGCCTTGTCAAAGATCAATTGACTGTAAGTATTTGGGTTTATTTCTGGGTTCTCTATTCTGTTTCATTGGTCTATGTGCCTATTTTTATACTAGTACCACACTATATTGGTGACTATGGACTAATATAGTTTGAAATCAGGTAGTGTGATACCTCCAGATTTGTTCTTTTTGCTTAGTCTTGCTTTGGCTATGCAGCTTCTTTTTTGGTTCCATATGAATTTTAGAATTGTTTTTTTCTAATCCTGTGAAGAATGACGGTGGTATTTTGATGGGGATTGTATTGAATTTGCAGATTGCTTTTGGCAGTATGGTCATTTTCACAATACCAAGTCTACCCATCCATGAGCATGAAATGTGTTTCCCTTTTTTTGTATCATTTATGATTTCTTTCAGCAGTGTTTTGTAGTTTTCCTTGTAGAGGTCTTTCGACTCCTTGGTTAGGTATATTTCTAAGTTTTTTTGTTGTTGTTGTTTGTTTTTGTTTTTTTTTTTTTGCAGCTATTGTAAAAGGGGTTGAGTTCTTGATTTGATTCTCTGCTTGGTAACTTTTGGTGTATAGAAGAGCTACTGATTTGTGTACATTAATCTTGTATTCAGAAACCTTGCTGAATACTTTTATCAGTTCTAGGAGCTTTCTGGAGGAGTCTTTAGGATTTTCAAGGTAAACGATCATATTATCAGCAAACAGTGATAGTTTGACTTTCTCTTTACCAATTTGGATGTCCTTTATTTTTTTCTCTCGTCTGATTGCTCTGGCTAGGACTTCCAGCACTATGTTGAAGAGGAGCGGTGAGGCATCTTTGTCTTGTTCCAGTTCTCAGTGGGAATGTTTTCAACTTTTCCCCTTTCAGTATTATGTGGACTGTGGGTTTGTCATAGATGGCTTTTATTACATTAAGCTATGTCCCTTGTATACTGATTTTTGCTGAGAGTTTTAATCATAAAGGGATGCTGGATTTTGTCGAGCGCTTTTTCTGCATCTATTGAGATGCTCATGTGAGTTTTGCTTTTAATTATGTTTATGTGGTGTATCGCATTTATTGACTTGCTTATGCTAAACCATCCCTGCATCCCTGGTATAAAACCCACTTGATCATGATAGATTATCTTTCTGATGCATTGTTGGATTTGGTTAGTGAGTATTTTGTTAAGGATTTTAGCAACTATGTTCATCAAGGATATTGGTCTGTAGTTTTCTGTTTGGTTGTGTCCTTTCCTGGTTTTGTATTAGGGTAATGCTGGCTTCATAGAATGAGTTAGGGAGGGTTCCTTCTTTCTCTATCTTGTGAAAGAGTGTCAAAAGGATTGGCACCAATTCTTCTTTGAATGTCTGGTAGAATTCTGCTGTGAATCCGTCTGGTCCTGGACTTTTTTTATTGCTGGTAACTTCTTAATTACCATTTCAATCTCACTGCTCATTATTGGTCTGTTCAGGGTATCTAATTCTTCCTGATTTAAACTAGGAGGGTTGTATTTTTCCAGGAATTTATCCATTTCTTCTAGGTTTTCTGGTTTATGTGCATAAAGGTGTTCATAATAACCTGGAATGATCTTTTGTATTTCAGTGGTGTCAGTTGTAATATCCCCTGTTTTGTTTCTTAGTGAAGTTATTTGGATTTTTCCCTCTTTTCTTGGTTAATCTTCCACATGGTCTATCAATTTTATCTTTTCAAAGAACCAGCTTTTTGTTTCATTATCTTTTGTGTTTTTTTGTTTGTTTGTTTCCCTTTCATTTAGTTCTCTCTGATCTTAGCTATTTCCTTTCTTCTGCTGGGTTTGGGTTTGGTTTCTTCCTGTTTCTCTAGTTCTTTGAGGTGTGACCTTAGATTGTGCTCTTTCAGACTTTTTAGTGTAGGTGTTTAGGGCTATGAACTTTCCTCTTAGCACCACCTTTGCTGTATCCCAGAGGTTTTGGTAGGTTGTGTCATTATTATTGTTCAGTTTGAAGAATTTTTAAATTTCCGTCTTGATTTTGTTTTTGACTTAGTGCTTAGTCAGGAGCAGGTTATTTAATTTCCATGTATTTGCATGGTTTTGAAGGTTCCTTTTGGAGTTGTTTCCAGTTTTATACTACTGTGGTCTGAGAGAATGCTTGATATAATTTCAGTTTTCTTAAATTTACTGAGGCTCGTTTTATGGCCTATCATATGGTCTATCTTGAAGAAAGTTCCACACACTATTGAATAGAATGTATGTTCTGCAGTTGTTGGATGAAATATTCTGTATATATCTGTTAAGACCATTTGTTCCAGGGTGTAGTCTAAATCCATTGTTTCTTTGTTGAGTTTCTGTCTTGAAGACCTGTCTAGTGCTGTCAGTGGAGTATTGAAGTGCCCTACTATTACAGTGTTGCTGTCTATCTCATTTCGTAGGTCTGTTAGTAATTGTTTTATAAATTTGGGAGCTCCAGTGTTAAGTGCATATGTTTAGGATTGTGAGTTAAATCTATAATCTATCTGGAATTTGTTTACATGGAATGTTACAAAAATAAAGATTCATCTTTTTTTCTGATGCAGATGTCAATTGACGACAACCCACTGCACTGAAATGCCATTTTTATTGTGACTCAGGTGATCACATCTGTGTGAGTCAATTTCTGGGCTATTTATTCAGTTCTATTAGCCAATTGGTTTGGCTAATACCACACTAAATTAATTTGTATGAATTTATAATAGATATATTGTAATGTAAATTCTTCAGTTTTGATAGTTATCAAGAGTTCATTGCAATTCTTGGTCATTTGGATTTCTCTATACATTTTTAAAACAAGCTTGCTTAATTTCTTTCTTTCTTTCTTTCTTTCTTTCTTTCTTTCTTTCTTTCTTTCTTTCTTTTTTTCTTTCTTTCTTTCTCTCTTTCTTTTTTTTTTTTTTTTTTTGAGATGGAGTCTCACTGTGTTACCCAGGCAGGAGTGCAGTGATACAATCTCAGCTCACTGCAAGCTCTGCTTCCTGGGTTCACACCATTCTCCTGCCTCACTTAGCCTCCTGAGTAGCTAACTACAGGTACCTGCCACCACACCCAGCTAATTTTTTTATATTTTTAGTAGAGATGGGATTTCACTGTATTGGTTAGGATAGTCTTGATCTCCTGACCTCATGGTCCACCCAGTTCAGCCTCCCAAAGTGCTGGGATTACAGGTGTAAGCCACCGCTTCCAGCCAAGCTTACTTAATTTCATGAATAACTCTTCTAGGATTTTGGTTGAGATTACAACAAATCTATAGATTTTGAATCTTCCAATTCGTGTTCTTGGTATATCCTCTATTGTCTTTCTAAATTTTCTCTCAGTAATGTCATTTATTCCTAAAATGTTTTAAAGAATTCACTAGTGAAGTCATCTAAGTCTTTCACTGTGGGAATGATATTAATGCTGAATTCAATTTGTTTCATAAAGAACTAGTCATATCTTTTAAAATTATTTTATTTTCACTTTATCAAGGAGTTTGTATTTTCATCTGAATTATTAAATTCATATAAAGCTGTTTATACATTAATGTTTCAACTTTTAAATGTCTTTGAAACCTGTGGTAAAATATCTTTTTAATGCATTTAATTGACAATATATATTTTTCCCATTTTTTCTTAAAGTTTAAAATTTTTTTTAAACATTAATGTTTTCAAATAATTTTTGTTTTTGTCAGTTCTTCTCAAGTTTTTTATTTCTCATATTCATTATTCTACTCTACTTAATTTGGGTTTGATTTGCTCATTCCACATAAACATCTTCAGATGAAAGTACATATTGTTTTTTTAACTTCTGTTATTGTCTAACACATGCTAAATTTAGGACTCTGTTTTTCTCCATGTGTGATTTTGGCAGAATACCACAAATTTTGCTATGTTTTGTTTTCACTGTCACTTAGTTATATTTTTCTAATTTTTGTTGGAGTTTATTATTTGACCCATGATTACTTACAAATATATTTACAAGCAATTATAGATTTTTAAGTTATTTGCTATTGGTTTCTTGTCTAATTCCTCTGTGGTCAGAGGTCACACTCACAACATATTAACCTTTGAAATATTTTGAAGTTTATATGTAACATAAAGTCAATTTTATGCACTTTAAAAATGTGAATTCAGTTGCTCTTGTATAAAGTGTTCTGTATTAGCCTTTAGGTTAAGTAAGTAAATTGTATTGCTCAGGTCTTCTATTTTTTATTACATTTTAATTTTATTTTTCATTTTATTAAAAATTTTTTTTCAATAGGTTTTGGGGGAACATGGGGTGTTTGGTTACATGAATAAATTCTTCAGTGGTTTGTGAGCTTTGGGTGCACCGATCACCCAAGCAGTGTACACTGTATCCAATGTATAGTCTTCTATCCCTCGCCACCCCAACTCTTTCCTCCGAGTCCCCAAGGTCCAATGTACTATTCTTATGCCTTTGTGTCCTCATAGCTTAGCTCCCACATATGAGTGAGAACATACGAGGTTTGGTTTTCCATTCCTGAATTATTTCACTTAGAATAATAGTCTCCAATTACATCTAGGTTGCTGCAAATGCCATTTTTGTTCCTTTTTATGGCTAAGTAGTATTCCATGGTGTGTGTGTATATGTGTGTGTATATATATATATACACCACATTTTTTAAAACTGCTCATTGGTAGGCTTTTGGGCTGCTTCGATTTTGCAATTGCAAACTGTGCTGCTATAAACATGTGTGTGCAAGTGTCATTTTTGTATGATGACTTCTTTTCCTCTGAGTAGATACCTAGTAGTGGGATTGCTAGATTAAATGGTAAGATCTACTTTTAGTTCTTTAAGGAATCTTCACACTGTTTTCCATAGTGGTTGTACTAGTTTACATTCCCACCAACTGTGTAAAAGTGTTCCCTTCTCATCGCATCTCCACCAACATCTATTATTTTTTGATTATTTATGGCCATTCTTGCAAGAGTAAGGTGGTATTACA
Organism: Mandrillus leucophaeus; assembly: GCF_000951045.1. Taxonomy (NCBI): domain Eukaryota; kingdom Metazoa; phylum Chordata; class Mammalia; order Primates; family Cercopithecidae; genus Mandrillus; species Mandrillus leucophaeus. Next base: position 1,430,570 of record NW_012101266.1, on the reverse strand, counting down.
TTGTGGGTTTCACTTGCATTGCTCTGATCATTAGTGATGCTGAGCATTTATTCCATATGTTTTTTGGCCATTTGTACACCTTCTTTTGAGAATTGTCTATTCACATCCTTAGCCCACTATTTGATGGGATTATTTGTTTTATTCTTGGTGCTTTGTTTGAGTTCCTTGTAGATTCTGGATATTAGTCCTTTGTCAGATGTATAGTTTGCAAATATTTTCTTTTAACTTTTAAGTTCAGGGGTACAAGTGCAGGTTTTTTACAAAGGTAAACTTGGTTTCACTGGGGTTTGTTGTACAGATTATTTCATCTCATCACCCAGGTATTAAGCTCATTATCTGTTAGTTGTTTTTCCTAATCCTCATCCTTCTCCCACCCTCCATCATCCAAAAGGCCTGCGTGTGAGTTGTTCTCCATGTGTTCATATATTCTTATCATTTAGCTCCCATCATCCTGATACCAAAACCTAGCAGAGATACAACATAAAAGGGAAAACTCCAGGCCAATATCCTTAAACATTGATGCAAAAATAGCCAACAAAATACTGGCAAACCAAATCCAGCAGCACATCAAAAAGCATATCCACCATAATCAAGTTGGCTTCATCCCCAGGATACAAGATTGGTTCGACAGGCGCAAATCAATAAATGTGATTCATCATATAAAGAGAGCTAAAGGCAAAAACCACATGATTATCTCAATAGATGCAGAAAAGGCTTTTGATAATATCCAGTATCTTTTCATGTTAAACATTTTCAATAAACCAGGTATTGAAGGAACATACCTCAAAATAATAAGAGCCATCTATGACAAACCCACAGCCAACATCATACTGAGTGGGCAAAAGCTGGACGCATCCCCCTTGAAAATCGGCGTAAGTCAATGATGCCTTCTCTCACCACTCCCATTCAGCATAGTATTGGAAGTTCTGGACAGGGTAATCAGGCAAGAGAAAGAAATAAAGGTCATTCAAATACGAAGAGAGGAAGTCAAACTGTCCCTGTTTGCAGATGACATATTCCTACATCTAGAAAAGCCCATAGTCTCAGCCCAAAAGCTTCTTAAGCTGATAAGCAACTTCAGCGAAGTCTCAGGATAGAAAATCAATTTGCAAAAATTGTTAGCATTCCTATACACCAACAGCAGGCAAACAGAAAGCCAAATCATGAAAGAATTCCCATTCACAATTGCCACAAAAAGAATGAAATACCTAGAAATACAGCTAACAAGGGAAGTGGAAGATCTCCACAGGAGAACTACAAAGCACTGCTCAAAGAAACGACGACACAAACAAATGGAAAAACATTCCATTCTCAGGGATAGGAAGAGTCAATATTGTTAAAATAGCCATACTGCCCAAAGAAATGAATAGATTTGATGATATTTCCATTAAATTACCATTGATATTCTTCACAGAACTAGCAAAACTACTTAAAAATTTCATATGGAACCTCAAGAAAAGCCCAAATAGCTAAGGCAATCCTAAGCAAAAAGAACAAAGCTAGAGGCATTGTGCTACCTGATTTCAAACTATACTACAGAGCTACAGTAACCAAAACGGTATGGTACTGGTACAAGAACAGACACATAGACCAATGGAACAGAATAGAGAATGCAAAAATAAGATCACACACCTGTAACTATGTGATCTTTGACACACCTGACCAAGACAAGCAATGCAGAAAGAATTCCGTATTCAATAAATGGTTCTGAGATAACTGTCTAGTCACCTACAGAAGATTGAAACGGGACCCATTCCTTCCACAGTATACAAAAATTAACTCAATATGGATTAAAGCCTTAAATGTAAAACTCGAAACTACAAAAGCCTTAGAAGAAAACCTAGGCTATATCCTTCAGGACATAGGCATGGGCAAAGATTTCATAATGAAGACACCAGAGGCAATTGCAATGAAAGTAAAAATTGACAAATGGTACCTAATTAAAGTACTTCTGCACAGCCAAAGAAACTATCAACAGGGTAAACAGTCCACCTATAGAATGGGAGAAAATTCTTGCAATCTATGCATCCTACAAAAGTTTAATGTCCAGCATCTATAGGAAACTTAAACAGATTTACAAGAAAAAATGAAACTGTCCCAAAAGCAAAGGGCATGAACAGAAACTTTTGAAAAGAAGACATACATGCATCCAACAATCACATAAAATACCTCAACACCACTGATCATTAGAGAAATGCAAATCAAAACCACAATGAGATACCATCTAATGCCAGTCAGAATGGCTACTATTTAAAAATAAAAAAACAACAGATGCTGAAGAGGTTGTGGAGAAAAAGGAATGCTTGTATACTGTTGGTGGAAGTGTAAATTTGTTCAGCTATTGTGGAAGACAGTTCAGCAATTCCTCAAAGATCTAAAGACAGAAATACCATTTGAGCCTGCAATCTCACTGGGTATATACCCAGAGGAATACAAATCATTCTATTATAAAGACACATGCAGGCACATGTTCATTGCAGCACTACTTGCAATAGCAAAGACATGGAATCAACCTGAGTGTCTATTAATAATAGACTAGAAAAAGGAAATGTGGTACATATACACTATGGAAGACTATGCAGTCATAAAAAGAGATTGTATCTTTTGCAGGTGCATGAACTGAGCTGGAGGCCATTATCTTTTGTAAACTAAGGCAGGAACAGAAAACCAAATAATGCATGTTCTTCAGTTTTTATATTATTTTAAATCAATTTTTGAGATATTTTCATGTCTTCCATTATGATTGCATATTTGTATATTTATCCTTATAGTTCTGTTAAATTTTGCTTTAACCATTTTAAACTTTGTTAATTATTGCATACAGACTTAGAATTGTGATACAGTCCTCATAGATTAAACCTTTATTATCAGAGAATATCTTCTTTACCTTACAAAATGCTTTTTACCCTAAAATCTGTAATATATTGATTTAACTATACCACCATTCTTTTGGTTAGTGTTTTAAAATACATAGTTTCTGTTCCTTTCAATTTTACTGGTCTTTATGTTTAAGGTGTATCTTTTGTATTCAGTATATTATTGAGATTTTCTTTTATATAGTATGAAAATCATAATCTTTTAATTGAAATACTATTTTTTATGATTCATATATTTTAGTCTATATTTATGTATTTGTAAATCATGCTTTCCATTTTACACACCTGGGTCATTCCTTTTTTCTATTTTTTGTCATCTTTGGATAATCTGTGATTAAAAATTTATCAATTTTCTTAATTTTATTTACAGTACTTTTTACTTCTAATGTTTCTACTGAACTTAGCGCACAGCTTTTTACATGGCCAAGTTTTTTTTAATAGTCTAAAAATACATATTTTCTACTGTCCTCAAAATAGTTAACATGATGAAAGTTTCCATACAACAAATGTTGTAGTTTTCCAAAGCGTTTTGTATAATTATACATACAAAACAAGAATAGAGAAAATGAGGAAGATTTCAACTCCAAATTCTCTCTGTGATCCATGATACTCTGTGATAGAATATATTTTAGAAATCAGAAATACACATAGGTAGCAATATATAGTAGGAAAAAAGACTAAATGTGTGTCTATATGTGTACATATGTGTTACATGTAATCTCAAAAGGAAAATACATATAAGTGTACACACCCAGAGAGATTGAGAGAATGGAAGAAAAAAATCAAAAATACTTAATTGGAGAAAAAAGACATTGTGAATAGAAATAATTTAGACTTATAACACATGTCATGTTAAACTGTGTGCATAGGACAGTACACAAACTTAATACAAAGCTAAATTTATCATCTTTCTTGAGTAAAAGCCACAGAGACACAACTGGCATAACACTGTTATTCTTTACTATAAAAAATTGATTTTCATTGTTTTATATAACTGCTGCCACAATAAACTCATATAATTTTTATAAATAGACATCTAAAATTGATTATTTTAATTTCATATTAATATATTAATTTGATACAAATTTCAAGTACCCGATGCCTTTTTATAAAATGTATTTTCAAATTCTCTGATTTCAATGTCATTTCAGAAGTCTTTTAATTTCATGCTATAATGTTAATAAGAATGTCAGCTTCTTTCAGAAGTTGTCACCTAAGCCATATAAAAATCTTGGTTTCTTAAGCACGAGAGCTTAAATTAATAGTAGTTTTGTTTGTTCAACTAGTCAATGAACATCTTTATAATCTCAGTGAAACATATCATCAGCTCCCCTTTCCTTAAGAGAGCAAACCTGTTAGTAAAATACATTTTTAAAGACATTATTTGTAACATTACATCTTAATCTGACCCAAGGGTTATGTTGACAAGCCTATTACATGTCATTTCTGTTCTTCATCTTTGCCAGTTCATTCTTACTAAGTAATTTCTTTAAGTGGAAACTTCCTATGAAAGACTGTCATTTTGAGATTATGGGAATTTAGAAATTCTCTGTAACTGAACATCAAGTTGTCAGTTTGTCAAAACTTCCTATCTCTTATCTATCAATCATATGCTTTTGAATCAGTTTGAGATAAAGCTTTTTCTAGCTGTGATGACTTTCTGATTTATTAGAATCTGCATTGTATATCTTTTGTTAGTAACCATGTGACTTGATATGGGAGCAGACTCATTTTCAAAAATGTTGAAAAGATCTGTTCTGGAGAATTGCATCTTATTTGTCACACTGACAACCCTGAGATTGTGGGATTTGCCTTTGGTATATAAATCAAAATTTAACTTTAGGCACCCAATCCAACATGGCAGAAATACAAACATCATCAGGGCTATGCTGATTGCTGCTACTCATCTTAAACTCATAGAATGAATTGAAGCCAACCATTATGTGAATGGTACTCAAGAGCTGTGGGGACTTGTGATAGAGCCCAGGTGACATTTTTGTCTCTCTATATAGAAATTAATAGAAATATTCCACTTATGATTCCTTTAATCAACAATGAATGTTCCTTACCCCTGTGCTATAAGAAAATGATTAAAATTTGAGAGAGCATGCCATTTAGAATCCTTTGTAGAGAGAGATGAGGCTCCCTTTCTTGGCACCATGAGATTACCTAAGCATCCCACAGCCTTCTTAGAAAGGACAAGGAAAAGCATTGGGACTTTACATAAAAAAGTCTGGAGGAAACAGTTTTAACTGGAGAGGACTGCAGCATCTTGTTCAGCAAACTTCAATTCCATCCACCCATCCCAGGGGGAAGAAGATTAGGTCAGTTACAAAAAATAAAGTGGCTGCATTATTCCATCTTTCCTTCACATTTTCATAAATGTTCTTTTACCCTGTTAACACATTACAGAACATACAAACCTTTTCATTACAGATAGTTAGTGACCCACCAGGTACAGGAAAACATTTTTGGGTGTTTTCTGCCATTTGTCTATGAAGTGTTGGACACAAATAGTGTCCTGATCTCCAAAGTCTTGGAGTACATGGTGTACTTCAAACTGTAGGGTGCTGAACGTTCCACTGCACACATCTATGTCCACGATTTTATTTGCCATGTTCCTGGAACTTTCACATTTCTGTCAAACACTAGCTATTCATTTGTTTGCTTTTTTGGCTGTCTTGAGAAACTAAATTACATTTGTATTGACAATCTTCTTTACTTTTTTCTCTCTACCTTCTTCCATCTCTCTCCCTTCCTTCTTTTTTTTTCAACTTAAGTGTAGTCACTGTTTCTGTCTTTCCACTGAAGAGAGTTATAAATATGCCTGGCTTTTTCAAAGAGAAAAATGCAGACTTGTGTCTTAAAAGTAGTACAAACTTGCCGGAGCAAATTTTAATCCAGATAGGGGTGTAAAGATATAAGAATGTTCAATTCCGTAAGAATATCCAATATTAGTAAAACAGTAGGTTCCCTAAAATATTTTTTTTTGAGATTTTTTCAGACACAAGATATTTGGCAAAATTTACAAAAGCTGATATTTCAAATTCTATAGAACTGAATTTCATCATTATTTATTTGAAGGTAATATTATTCAAATTAAGACTATTACACATTTCCTATTCTATTTTATTTATAGATTTCAATGAGTAGGTCTTCGTATTGCCAAAATTAATCTCAGAGTAATATGAGAAAAATGAACATGTTCTTATATCAGCCCAAGAATAATAAGGGTATTTTAAGCAACCGGAAGGCCATTTGGGATAAATGAAATATGAGCTTCTGTTCTTCGGCATTTTGTCAAAGGAATTAGGCTGAATATGGCAATAACGGTTTCTCTTTGCTTAAAATTGGTACAGAATAACCTTTTGGTGAAGGATAACAACAAAGTAAGTTTTAATTTTTCATAATTTCCTTTATCTGCTTAGAACAAATACTCTCTCATAATTTTAGCTTAAGTTCATATGGCCAATTAAATGTGTTAAAAAATAATATTAAAAATATTTATAAAATTTATCCACAGATTTTTAGTAATTAATTAAATATTATAAGTATTAAAATGCGTTTGCAAGGATGTTATTAGTTTTAGGTATAATTTAGTATATTCCAGAACTACGTGTGACTGTTGAGCATTTGTTAATTTCAGAGACATCTATACGGTGCTAGCAGTTCTAGTTCTAGCAGTTCTGCCATTAGCTGATGTACAGTAGCATCACTTATTTTATTCATCGTAGGACTAAAAGCAAATTTCCTAGCCATAGTTATACAGATGAGGTTTTAAAATATCCTGATTCATCTGGGCGCAGTGACACAAGCCTGTAATCCCAGCACTTCGGGAGGCCGAGGTGGGTGGATCATGTGAGGTCAGGAGTGTGAAACCAGCCTGACCAACATGGTGAAATCCCGTCTCTACTAAAAATACAAACATTAGCCAGGTGTGGTGGTGCACACCTGTTATTCCAGCTACTCAGGAGACTATGGCAGGAGAATCTTTTGAACCCATGAGGCAAAGGTTGCAGTGAGCCGAGATTGCGCTACTGCACCCCAGCCTGGGTGACAGAGTGTGACTTCCGTCTCAAAATAATAATAATAATAATCATAATATAAAAATAAAATAAAAATAAAATAAAATATTCTGATTCCCAGGCTGTTTTCCAGACCAAGGAGATTAAACTGCTGAGTAGTACCCAGCAGTAGGATAATGCCTTTTTATCGACTTAATCTAACTTTCAGAATTGTTGATTTGAATCTTACTTCAGTTATAAATGGAACGTTCTGATTAATACATATAATTCCTTAATCACATGGAAATTTCTTATCACTCCTTCCTCTATACCCTACAATATTAGTAAAATATACCTTATTGCCGTTACTGGAAACTGTAAAATTATGTGTAAATTCTTTAAAAACTGTATAGAACTGTGTAAGAACTGTGTAGAGAGTGTTTAAAGTTTTGTCTTAGGCATAGTTCATTTTCATAAGCTTTTAATGTTGTGATACTACTTTTGGCATTTATGAATTTCTGAAGATTATGGGAAATGTCTGAGCCCAATGTTTTTGATCAACATAATTTTCTTTAATAAACAAAGAAGTTTGAACCAAGAAAATTCTGTTAGCTTTAATGACTAAGACATTTAATTTTCCCAGACATCTGTAAAGTGTGTCACATATAGTAAAAGAACACTAATATAATCCAATACAATTGCATGCGTATCCACTATGGTATACTAGAAAATCAAACTGCCTGAAATTGGATTATAATCTGTTAGCAGATTAATACGTTATTTTTTGGTACAGAAAAATTAATAACATTGATAGAGGAGAGGATTCTCATTTTTCATGGTTCTTGAGGGACAACTGGTAACAGCATAGTAGTTTTTTCAGCCATATTAACTCAAGCAGATAGCAATCACTAAAAGCCTCAGAATTTATATCAGCGTTATTTTTATACAAACACAAATGTATATATACAGATATTTGCATTGTGTCCAGGCCTGGCTACATAATTTATGGGGCCAGTACAAAATAAAAATGTGCATTACTGAGTTCAAATATTACTAAGCATTTCATGATGGCAGAGTCAGAGCTTAACTAAGCATAAGGCCCATCTGTGCAGGTTCTTGTGAGACTGTACTGGTTACAAGCCCCTGAAGCGAACTGAGATCTTGATTGTGCCTTCTACTGTGCAAAGATCTGAGATGGCAAAATAAAAAGCAGAAGGATATGGGCTTCAAGTGCTTGCACGTTAGTGAAGCTACCATAGCATCACTAGGGAGCAGTGTGCAGTCATATATACCTCAGAGATGAGCTCTACAGCACTATCTAAAATGACAGTAGAAATTTGGAGTTTGGAGAGATGAGTATGAGAAGTCATACACATCCTGGGAAATGCCATTTGTTCTTTGCAAGAGGGTGAACTGTGGGGTCTTGTGCAAGTAACTTATCACAGACTATCCTTATTTATAAATCTTTGTAATTATGTTTGAGGCTGCTTAGGGCCTGCTGGCCATTAATTATATTCTCCAATACCAAGAAGTGAAAGTTCTGCCATGAAACTCTGTATGATAGATATATACATTCAATTTTAGTTGATATGTTTATATTTCTGCATATTCTCATCAAATAGTATGGTTTGAATTATATAATATTTTGGTTTTAGGCTAAATTACAATAATACAGTAATAAAAGAAACAAAATATTTTATCCTCTTAGTGGAGGTGATGGAAAAGTCTTATACTTGAAAATTATACTGTGTTCCAAATTTCTGAGTCAAATCCAGGGTATTTTTGAGCTGGCAAAGTCAGTAAATGGCTTGTTGAAAAATGATAACAACTTAAGGTACAGTTTGAGTTCTTTGTTGGCACCAGATACAGAAATTGCAGTTACTTTTTTGACAATTGCTAGTGCCACTTATTCTGTTACTCTGTGTCCTGGCACTGTTGGTAGAAGGGAATGAGAACAATAAACAATTCCCTTTAGAAACTGTGTGCGCTGCTTTTGCAGGAGCAGAGAATGGAATTGTTATATTTTCTGGAGGACAAAAATCTCAAGGGCCTCTTCTGATGTTTTCCACAATTTTATAGTATAGTTCTAGTACTTTGCAGTCAACATCACAATTTCATACGTAGCTAGGAGAAAAAAAAATCTGCCATTAAGTAAAGTCTTGGATACAGAAATAATTTTCCAAATGTTGAATTTCTTTGGATGTAAGTGTCCAAAAACATTCTCCATAACAGAGTAAAAAGTAGTTCAGTGAAATTCTAATTTTCTTTATTTTAAAAAAAGATTTTTAAATAGAAAAATTAACATCTGTACATCATTAACGAAGCAGAATAAAAGTGTTTATGATTAAATATAAGTATCATTCATCCCACTCTAGATTCTTATCCCCTCCCCAAAGCATTTTATTTTGCAAAAGCTTTTCTATACACATTTGCATACACACATTTGGATGTTGAATTGTTTTTCCTACGTTTTTTGAATTTTTAACAAAGTTTTTAAACTGAAAATGAAGTATAAGTATTTAGTTTCTAAGAAATATGCTACAATATTTTCTCTGCTGGTTTATTAAAATTAGCAGAACTATTCCATGAACTATCAACCGCAAACCCTCACCTTCAGGGTATGTAAGAGGAGACTTGACTTTGATAGATGATGGGAGATAGTCTGTATGATAGAGAGTGGAGAGATTTAGGCCTAGTGAAGAATGATGCATCTTTTCTTTGTCCTCCTCCTGTGAGGAGGGAAAAGGCCTCTCTACCCAAACCTACCTATGTGTTATTTTGAAAAGATCTCTCATACGTATTTGGGGGAGTCTGCAAGAAGGGGAAATCAGTATCTCACTCCCCTGCTGGATGTTTCCTAGATAGGACCTGGTTCTGCCATGGGACCAGGCTTAAGTTTGATAAGAAAGTTTATATGACAAATCACTATTTATCCCCTGAAGATAGGAAGGGCACACACACGGACCCAAAAGCCTGATTCCTGCCTGGAGCATCCCAAAGGCAGATTAAGGAGAGAGAGAAGCCATAAAACAAGCCCACACTACTGCCACTTGGTGTGGGAAGGTGTGTGGTACTACAGGGGCCCCTACAGAAGGTAACTTGGCTTGAAGTCTATCAATGAACTTTTCCCCCAAAATCAGTTGGGCATGGTGATAAGAGGACTCTAATAATGGGATGTTTGGGGGCACATCAGTGGGGCCACAAGTGAGAGTGTTTCACAAGAGACAACTGGAGGAAGCAAGGCTCACATCAGGGATGACATAATGGGAAGGTGTACTTGGAAGAACCACAATTCATCCCAGATTACTTCTAGCACTTGGTTGCCTGCTATACTGACAGTATGGATAGACTGCATCTACTGCATGAGATTGCAGCCTCTTTTCTTCCAATCCCACTTCTGACAATGGAGGAGACCCTGAAGCAGCAGGGTGAGAGTGAAAGAGGAGGAGATCTGATAGAGCAAAGTAGAAGCAGAAAAGAGACTCACCCTTCTAAGCCCCATTGTATGTCTCCAAGCCATCACCCACACCTGGGGTGGGGGATGGGAAAATACTGCAGTAGATGTGCTTTGGAGGATTTAGAATGGGATTGTTTTTTTAGTATCTGAAAATGAAAAGAGACTCACCCTTCCATCTCCACTGCATGTCTCCAAGCCATCACCCACGCCTGGACTGGGGGATGGGGAAATGTTGCAGTAGACATAATTTGGAGGATTTAGAATGGGATCAATATTTTTTAGTATCTGAAAATGAATCGTAACTGTTAAAAGAAAAGACTATTCTTATGAGTTGAAAGTGACCCAAAAGCTATGGGCTCTTTCCTGTGATGGGAAAGGGCACTATAAAGTCAGGAAAGCCAATTTTATCCAATGTTAAACTCTCACTAAGTAATTTATACGTAAGAAAACTACGTATACTTTATAAGCAAATGTGAACATACTACTTGTGATGCTATACACTTTTACCCCTTAATATATGGAATATATTGAATATAACTGGATATATGATATGTAATAAGCTGATAAGATAAGCTGATTAAAAGCTTATTCTTTGCTCATATGATCAGCAGCAGGCTTTTCTCCAAGTGGATATTCAAGACTCTGGGCCTGGGCTCGCTCTTTAGAAGCTTTGCATCTTGAACATAACAGCATCCAAGCTAGCTATGTTTCTTTGCATTAAACAGGGGAAAAGACTATAGAGGTGGAATTTGAGAAGTTTTTGAGGGGTAGGCTCAGATGGCCACACACCATTTCTGTCCACATTCTACTGGCCTTTGTACATGACCATACCTGCCTGCCAGGGCAACTTGGAAAATAGTCTACTTCTGTGACTACTATGAAAAATAAAGTGCTTTTCTTTTCTGCCTAAAAACTAATAAGCTAGTATATCTACATTGACCTTCATAGTAGCTACAGAATACTCTTTTATGGCTACTCCATAATTTATGAGAGCTGATCTCTATTGGTGGACATATACATGTTTCCAGCATTTTTCTGACTTCAAACAATGATGCCAAAAAATCCTAATTTGGGCACATATATATCATTCTTATGTAAGATTCACTCTTAGAAGTGAAATTACTAGTTAAAAGGTATATTAGTCCATTTTTACACTGTTGATAAAGACATTCCCAAGACTGGGCAGTTTACAAAAGAAAGAGGTTTATTGGACTTGGAGTTCCAGTGGCTGGGGAGGCCTCACAATATGGTAGAAGGCAAGGAGGAACAAGTATATCTTTTGTGGATGACGACAGGCAAAGAGAGCTTGTATAGGGAAACTCCCATTTTTAAAACCATCAGATCTCATGAGACTCATTCACTCTCATGAGAACAGCACGGGAAAGACCGACCCCCATAATTCAATCACCTCCAACTGGGTTCCTCCCACAACACATGGAGGAATTGTGGGAGCTACAATTCAAGACGAGATTTGAGTGGGGATGCAGCCAAACCATATCAAAAGGATATAAGCAATTTTAATTTATTTTGTTAATGCTGCCTTCCAAAAAGATATCAATTAGACATCTAACAATAATAGCTAATGATGTTGTTTACTTCCTCTGCAATCTTGCCAACATCGTATGCATATTATTAATGATACTTGTCTATGTCAGTCTTACAGAGGAACTAGTGTTTCACTAGTAATTTGCATTTCTTCCTTTTAGTAAATGAATATTTTATTTATTTGTATTTGTTAGTTGCAATTATCCATCAATGTATCCATTATGGCTAATTTTCTCGTATTAAAGCAGTGGGTAGTAGATTCATAATCTGCCACTTAATCATAATCTGTCATTCTATGGCTTTGGATAAGTTGTAACTTGATATTACTTATCCAAATTGCTTATATTTCTCACTTGGAAAATTAGAATGCTAAATTTTATTTTTTAAAATAAGGATCTCTAAGTTGCTGCCACTCTGTCAATATCTACAAAAAAAGTTTCACAAGCAGTGAGGCTTTCTGACAGGAACATGCAACTTGCAAGTAACAGATGTCTTAATGAAGTGAAAGACAGACCACTGGCGGCATTCAATGAATTTAAGAGTTGGTATGTTTCCCAGAACATTGGTGTGATACCTAATAATCCAGCAAAACCCAATGATTCTATAATTTTATACAGTGAATATTTTTAAATTCCAAAAAAAGAAAAAAGTAATTGAAGTTTCCAGTTTTTATATTATCTGCTTTTATATTCTTTATATTTTATATTCTTTTATGTTCTTATAGATCTTTCTATTGGACAAAAGCATTGAAAAGTAAAATATTTAAACAAATTTTTGATAGAAATAAGCAAGTATAAAACCTAAAATAATTTGTATTGATGATCATTTCTAAAGATGTTTATTGCTTAATTTGCTTAAACTAAAAATTTGCATATTTCTGTAGCCAGGTTCTTAGGACTCAATTTGCACATATAGGCTCAATTTACATATACACACATATATGTATATTGTGTTTATGTATATCTATTGCTTTGGGTATTTGAGAAATAATTTGGATTGTTACCAAAACTCCTTGGTATCAGTTCAACGTAGAGCTTGGTTTGTTAGAAGGCAAGTATGAGCGAATGATCAAACTTGAAGATCAGTGGTTAAGGTTGAGTATCCCAGTAATAGAACTTCTGAGCCAGTGATTCCAGATTGTGTGTGTGTGTGTGTGTGTGTGTGTGTGTGTGTGAGTGTGAGAGACAGAGAGAGAGAGAGAGAGAGAGAATGAGAACTGGGGGTGGGGGGTGGGGGTGAGAGGATCCTGTGTCTTAGAGGCGCCTGGTTCTGAAGTCCATTGGGAGCCAAGATTCGCCTCACAGGTGAGGAAGGAGAATCCAGAGATGAGTCTGATCAATCAAGACGATGAAGGTTTCAGGCAAGTTTCCAAGGGAAGTTATAACCATCTTTGCTTTATGTGGTCTCTAGTGGGTTCAGAGGTAAAGCTGTGAGGCACACAGGGTTCATGTTTGTGATTTCTGTTCCCTAACTCTTACTTCACTTCCACCTCTCCATCCACTTATGAGGCTCAGAAAGCTGAAGTTTCAGGGCTTAAATTGGAGAGCAGTGATGGTAACATAAGGGAGATCTTCTGATTTCAGATGGTGTTCTTTTGCAACATTTTCGAATTAAAGTATTGTCTTTATATTCACCTGTCATTTCCCTGACTTAATTCCATGCAAATGGTGGGTATTTAGCAGTTTAAAAAAAAAAAAAAATGAGCCAAGTGCAGTGACTCATGCCTGTAATCCTAGCACTTGGGGAAGCCAAGACAGGAGGATCACCTGAAGCTAGGAGTTCGAGACCAGCCCAGAGACCCCCTGTCTCTACAAAAAATAAAAAATTTAAAAAAATTTACCTGGGTGCTGTGGAGTACACCTGTAGTACCAAATACTGGGGAGACTGAAGTGGAGGATCATTTGAGCCAAGGAGTTCAAAGTTGCAATGAGCTATGGTCACACCACTGTACTCTAGGCCAGGTGACTAAGCGAGACTCTATCTCTTAAAAAAATGTGAATAAAGAAATAACTGAGGCCAGGAACAGTGGCTCACACTTGTAATCCCAGCACTTTGGAAGACTGAGGCAGGTGAATCACCTGAGGTCAGGAGCTACCAAAATCGCTAACATGGCAAAACCCTATCTCTACTAAAAATACAAAAAAAAAGTAGCCAGGCAAGGTGGTGGGTGCCTGTAATCCCGGCTACTCAGGAGGCTGAGGCAGGAGAATCGCTTGAACCTGGTAGGCAGTTGTTGCAGTGAGCTGAGATCGCACAAATGCACTCTACCCTGGGTGACAGAGTAAGACTGTCTCAAAAACCAAAGCAACTGGATCAAGAAAGTATAAAACCCAGTCTTTAAACAGTAGGCATGAATTGGTATCAATCTCTTTAACGCATTGTAAAATGCATTAATGCATTATATGACATTTTTATGTGAAACTGCAATGCAAATATTGAGCCTGAAATAGTCTTGAAATTATGTTCAGGAAGCATTATATCTAAACAAAACCAACATGTACAATAGTGCTTCGTGTCTTAGAGGTTTTAATAATCAAATCTGTATTTTGCATAGTGGCTTTTATACATGTTTAAGTGTTTCCCTGTGGATTGTCTTAAAAGCTAATGAATTCAGTGGCCATTGGGAATGCCAGACAGTAGCTTTTCATTAGATTGCCCTAATGCCACAGGCATTTAAAGTGAGCATCACAGAAGTCAACGTTCAGAATTCCTCTTGCCACAAAACAGTTCTGAGCATTGTGTAGAAAGAAGAAACACAGTTTCTGTAAAAGAGACCAATTAGAAAACAACATTCTTATCTCAAGAGAACAACATTCCCAGATGGTTTCTCAATGGTTAGAAATTGGTTGTTTGTTAAATGAACCAAAACTGTCACCTTGTCACTGAAAAACAAATTGCCAATGAGGTGTACAGGCAAGTCTTCATTAAGTGACTCACAAAAGGGAGGGAGGTGACACTGCATGATAGCTATTTACTTAGTAAAGGTGAAGAAAAATTCAGAAGGGCTTAAAAAGAGGGAAATTAAATCGTTCTGTGTCACATTATTTCTTGTACAGAAAACAGCAATAACTCCTGAGGCTGCTGTCATCTCCCGAGTCCATCTTCCTTGCAATATAATCTCCATGAGAAGGCTGGCGAGGAAAGAATGGTGAAGCTAATCATGAGCATATCCTCCTAGCTCTAACCACAAACAAAATATATCTTGAGTGTGACCACTTATGACCACTACTAACACCCTAAGCTAAGTCAATATTATCCCTCCTCTGGATTGCTGTGATTGGCTTCCTATTTATCTTGCATCTATTTTTGTCCCTTTGCAATCTTTTTGCCTTACTACAGACAGAATGCTCCATTTAAACAAAATCAGGTGCTTCTAGTCCCCTTCCTTTTCAGGCCTTATATGATCTGACCTTGTTTCTTAACCTCTTACCAAACTTCCATTCCAATTTCTCACAATTTCACGAAAAATGTTCTCTTTGGTCATCTCTGTGCTTTGCTTCTTTTCTTTTCTTTTCTTTCTTTCTTTCTTTTTTTTTTTTTTTACTTCAAATCCTCTTTCTTGTTTTTGGCTTCCTTCAAAAGACAAATCTGAACAGAGTTTATTCCTATATTGAAACTGGTGACTCTTGCATGCCAAGCTATTGTAACTTCATGATTTCTAATGCAAAACAAAATTCAGCCACAAACACTACTGCTGCTGCTGCTGCTGCTGCTACTGGTCTCTACCTACTGTAACCTTCTATTTTTCATATAGCAAATGGAGAAAAGTAGTCATTTTTAGACCAGAGTCTTGCGCTCCCAAACTCTAAATCACATGTATTTGGCTTAAAAAAGGAAAGGCCTTATTGGCTGAATTTCAGAGACTGAGAACTAAAATTAAAGGGTATATCAAAAACTTTGCCCTATTTTACTGAGGGTAAAACAACTACTTTCATGGGGCTAACACCTTTACTGATTATCACTAAGGGACAGAGTATGCACCCTTGCCACCTCTCCCTCCCAATAAAGGAGGGACCCATTACTTTTACTTATTCAAATGCTCTAATAACCATTCCAAATACTGAAAGTATATTAAATTAATTGTGTTTAATCCTTACTTTTCAGAGGCTTTTAAAGATGCTATGTATATTAGTTTTCTATTACTGCATAAAAAATTACCACAAATTTGGTGACTTAACACAGCAGTTGTTATTATCTCCATTTCTGTAGGTGGGAAGCCTGGTTGGGGTTGATTAGGTTCTCTGCTCAGAGTCTCAAGGCCAGAATCAAGATGTTGGGCTGGCAGTGCATCCATCTGCAGGCTTGGGGAAGAGTGTGCCTCCAAGCTCATTCAGTTTGTGGGAAGAGCCTAGTTCCTTGTGGCTGCAGGTCTCAGGTTCCTGTTTGCTTGCTGGCTGTTGTCTGGTAGCTTCTCTTTGTTCTTAAAGGCTACCCACTTTCCTCTTCACCTGGCATTGAATCCATCTCATGTGTCAGATCTCTTAGGCTTTCTCTTCCATCACCAGCTGAAGAAAGTTCTCTGCTTCTAAGGCTCATGTGATTACATTGGGTCCATCCAGATATTCTATCCTAAAGCAAACTTGTGCCCAATTTCCAGGGATTAGAGTGGAACACGTCTGAGGGATTATTTCAGAAATTCTGCCTTCACCACTAATCTAACACAGACATTTACTACCATAATTCAAGAGATATTTTCTCGATCACTTTGGTTTTTTTTTTTAATGGATTCTCACTCTGTTGCTGGGCTGGACTGCAGTGGCACAATCTCAGCTCACTGCAACCTCCGCCTCCTGGGTTCAAGCGATTCTCCTGGCTCAGAGCCTCCCAAGTAGCTGTGCCTACAGGCATGTGCCACCACGCCCAGCTAATTTTTGTAATTTTAGTAGAGATGGGGTTTCACCTTGTTGGCCAGGATGGTCTCAATCTCTTGACCTCATGATCCGCCCGCCTCAGCCTCCCAAAGTACTGGGATTACAGGCACCACTGTGCCTGGCCTCATTATTACTTCTTATACTGAATTTCTGTCAATACAGAAAATAGATGGATTCCAGTTCTCAGGCCTTTCCAAAAATAATTACCTTTCTCAACTAATCACCAGGGAAAGTATCACTGAGTTCCTTGTCAGAGTTAAAATGGCACCTTAAAAAGAATTTCCCAGTTTTAACTGAGAAATGTCCTTATCTTATTCATGTGGCAAATAATCTTTCAATGACGGTTCATATGTGGGAGATTTCTGCATTTTCTTAAGGCAAAGATAAAACCTTTGCTGTATTCCCACAAAGCCTACCTCATGTCTGTTAACATTTTGGGCTGTAATTTATAATTCTATTTTTTCTTCTATTAGTGGGTTTGAATTCTCCGAAGGTAGGCCTATAGCACTGAGGCAATTCCTTAGAATATAGTAGGTGGTTAAAATCTTTGCTGAATGAACAAGCTGAAATGGAATGGTATACAAGGGATGGTGTCACGGTGTAAAACAGAAGATCAGGGGACTTTATGGGGTTTGAGAAACTGGCAACTTTATTTTTATGGTAATGATATTAAGTTAATATCATTATTCTACAGGCCTAACTTATTCTTTCAGGTACTATACTTCATTTTATTCTTATATCACCTCACTGGAGTAAGCAAGTATTGTAGACCTTTTACAGTTAAGAAAAACTCATCATAAATAAGTTCAAGTTCAAGCACAGCCAGTACTTGATCTCCAGCTTGGAGGTAACATGACAGAGCAGGAAAAAAATGAGTCTTACAAGCAGACAGGCGTGGACTTTTAGCAGCTGTTTGAACATGTGAGGTTAATTACATTTTCTGATATTTAAATTTTTCATTTAAAACTGTAAGATGCAGATATTTTGTACCTTAGGTGATTATGAAAATATTAATTCATTTACATATTTTGATATGAAAATTCTCTAGAAACATACCTGTCTTATACTAGAAACTTACTAATTTTTTTATTTCTACTTTTGATTTTAAGGCCAGTGTAGCAGACTTTGTAGTCTTTGGCACATCTCTATGTCTGCTTTTTCCCCCACTTCATTTATTTTCATCATTCATTTTGTTATCCACCACTGTATGCCAATAGATCTCATGTTGCCCTAAATTCATCCAGGAATCAAGAATAGAAAATGATTTTCACTAAAGTGTTAGAACGCAATAACAGTAATAATAATAGCTTCAATTGACTGAGTAGTGTATATTCATTACGGTTTATATACATTGCCTATCTTTACACCACATTTACAAATTAGAGATAATAACCTCCAGTTTTTGAAAAAGAAACTGGTTTAAAAATGTAGTAACTTGTCCAAAGTTACATAGCTAGGAAGAAAAGCAGCTGAAATTCAGAGCCAGCCGGAACTGCCTCTAGTGTTACACTTTCTTCATTATACAGTTTTATCTTCCTCTCAAGAAGTATAACTGGTTGACTTGCCTCTGGAATTGGATGAGAATATTATTGGCTGGGGAAGTCCTCTAAACCTTTTCAAGTCTTATCATTTAGGTAATTCTTGGAGCTCCTGCTCTTCCATGGTTCCTAGACCCTATTATATTAAGATAGGAAACCCATTTTTTTTCCCCAGGCTTTCCCAGAATTGCACAATAAATTTTTAACTGCTATGAAAATGTATCAGGTAGCACTAAGTGGGTTAGTTGGGGTTTTCCTGGAATTGGTAGGGGTAATCTTGGACTTGGACAGGAGGGGAAAAAAGAAGGTCCTAGAAAAGAATCTGAACTCTGGACCCATAGGGAAGATAGAACAAATTCAAGTCAAATACACAATTATCTTGATGTTTCATTTGAGGTGCTACATAGTGAGGACTCTGGACTCTGGAGAGGGAGTGTTGGTTTAGGAGTAGATGCTCCTGAGGATAGAGTGGTGAATTAGAAGAGTGGAAATTATTTCAATATAAATGACTGTGTGCATCTGTGTTCTGGACTTTGCTAGTAGGAACATAATGAATATAGGACAAGACAATTAATATAAAAATTGTAATGAACTTTCTTAATGAGTGAGATGCAAGCCAAAATTGAAAATAAAAATTCTGAGTCAGGGGCAATGGCTCACACCTGTAATCCCAGCACTTTGGGAAGCTGAGGCGGGAGGATTGCTTGAGGCCAGCCTGGCCACATGGTGAAACCCTATCTCTACTTAAAAAAAAAAAATTCTGATTACCTTGGTTCTGGACATGTTACATGTTTCAGTAGTCCTGATCCAGGGGCTTATAAAAGGGCCTTATGAATGGAGAGGGGCCACCAGAGGAAATCTGATGGCAAGGACATTTCCTGTTTGAAAAAGTTCTATATCCAATGTTTTCCTTCTAGCTGAGTCAGGCAAACTCCTACACATTTAGAAAATATATGTTGGCTAAAAAAATATACTTTGTATTTATAGAACTGTGCAGAATTTAGCAAGAGTGAACAACTGAATACAATCAGTCATAACATATTTTTCCCACCATGAATAAAAATGCTACCCATAAGACTATTACCAAGGGGTTTGTATGTGTGTGTGTGTGTGTGTTTCATTTAAGGCAGTTCTATTAGGATAAATAAGATGTCATTAACTATTAAAGAAACTTTATTTCTTCTTTTTTTTTTTTTTTTAAGAGATGTAATCTCACTGTGTTGCCCAGGCTGGCCTCGAACTCCTGGGCTCAAGTGGTCCTCTCACCTCAGCCTCCTGAGCAGCTGGGATTAGACATGCAATTTTTTTTTTAACTAAAGAATGTCTGAAATACCCGGTAGCCTCATTTTAGTAAATATGTCTTTGCTGTATTATGCCAGTTATGTTTCTGGCTTATTCGTGATCTTTTTTTCTGATAGGAAAGAGGACTTTTTATTCCTTTTCATTTCAACATTATGTAATGCCATTCATTAGGTTGCAGTTACCCCTTTCTCTTAGCTCTTTGATCAAATTAAGCCAAAAATAAGTAGGAGACAAAATGATAGGACCATTTTTCTAGGGAAAAATACTTTTTGAGTTTAGTTTCTTTAGAGCACATACATGCTTCAATCAACTTTATGCTTGTCTTTTCAATTTCCATACCCTACTGGGCATCTATTGAAGGCCCTTGGCAGGACAGAATGGGGTCAGAGAAACATATGCTGGAAGGATGCAGGATAGTGTTCAGGTCCGGCAAATGTTGCTGTACTTTCTATAGAAAAAGGGAGCTGACAAATGGTTATCGAAATAATTGCCTTAAATTCAGGAGATAGTGCTTTCAGAAATTGATAAAAACAAGTTTGAAATATGTGTTTTGACAATTATTCTGTTTTCTTTTGGAAGTGAGACACATGTCAGGAGAATTGATAACTTAACTTGCTTTTATATTAATTTTCCACCCTGCAATCAAAATAAAACCAACATCTATTTTATGCTAGATAATAGGGAATGATTTAATATTTGAACAAAGAAATGCAAGTCGAATAATGTATGATGACCATAAATGTGTCACTTGCTGTAGGTTGATGAAATAACTTGGTTCTGTTTGCTCGTTGAGAAGATGAACTGGAAGTATCTGCTATAAGAAATATTTTAGGCCCTACTTAAATCATACTAATGCAATGAGAAAAAAATACCATTAATTTATGTTCTAGTTTGAGGCCTAGATTGGATATTGAACTTGGATAACTTTTTTAAAGTTCATTGATAGTGATGCAATTGAACTCAATTGCTATTGGAAATTGTATTCAGTAAATTAAATTGAAATGACTAAATGTAGACAATTTTCTTGCCCCTGTTTTATTTCTTTAAGTTATTGATCAACTCAGACGACCTATAAATTGGGCTAGAAGATACACATTAGTAACTTAGAAATACAGCTATAAACTAGAAAAGAATCTACCTTTTGTATTATGGAGAAATGTAATTCTATTAAAAATATGTTTAGTCTCATGCAGAAAACTCTGTCTTCCCCTTGTGCTAGTTAGTGCCCATGCACAGAATCTGTTTTGATTGATTGCGGACCCTGCAACACTACCAGGAGTACTCCTCAGCCATTTTAGAGAATAGTTTAAACCTTCAATAAGGCAAAATACTTCCAAACGAGAGAAGCAATGAATATCCAATATCCAGAAATGAATTTGTGAATTCAGAAATATGAAATTTGTTTTTGTTGTGAGAGACTTTCAATTTCAAAATTTTACTTGTATATTTTGGTGTAGAACTTCACCTGTATTCCTCAAAGAAAATGGTCAGTATATCCAAACATAACATATACTTGGAAACCCTGAAATGTTTTATCTTCTGATTTCTTAACTTGGATCCTGGTTATTTTCCAACCAGTAACTTGTTTCCTGCTAATTCATATGATGTAAATATAAAATACTTCATTCTCCTGTATTTTTAGCTAGATAACATTAGCTTGAAGTTTTATCTCTGATTTTGGACGAAAGAAGCACTTAGAAAAAGAAAGACATGCATGTGAAAGCCAGCATCTAAAAATAATTTCTAAATATGAAGCAAAGAAGGCACTGTAGTCTTCCTTATAATTAGACATGTGCCAGAATGTTGATGTGGAGGCATGGAACTCAGTTATGAAAAGAGGAGGAAAATATGAACAAAAAATACCGAGAAAGAAGGGTTTTACAATGTTATTTATGAGGATTTTAAGACAATTAAATACTTCTAAGTAGTCTTTATTTCTACTTTATTTAAAAGATTCCAATTTGAACACACACCCCCCCCCCCGCCCTGAGAAATTAAGACAGTATGATATTTTTAAATGTCCAATGTATGGCTCCAGCAGAAAAATTAAACATGCAGATAGTTTGGTATAAAATAAGAATGATCATGAAATTATGTGACGGATATTTGCAATTTTATTCAGTAAAACATGTCTGTGTTAGAGATATAGAGATATAGTGTATACAATTAACACAGTAATTGTCATGTGGTATAGAATGAGTAGTTGTATATTTATATACTTGTTCTCTCTCTCTGTGAATGTTGTTAAAGATTATTAGTTCTTGACTTTCCACGTTCTGATAAATGCCTGTTTTACGAAATGTAAAAATTCACTATGAAATCCATAAAGTCTACTCATTTAAAAAATATATTTAAGTCCTTTACAGTTCAAAACACAAAAGCCAAACCTTTTTACTGGCAAAGTTTTTCAACTGAGGGGCATAAACATTTAGGAGCTATAGTAAGACTTGTTTTTATTTTTTAATGAAAATGAAATTAATAAATTTAGTATTAAAATACATTTTCTATGTCTGTGAAAATATAAACGATTTATGCCTATACATGGGTGGTGCTGAATTTAAAATAGGCGTAGCAAAATGGTGAATTTAGGAAAGAATCTAGTCAGCATATGTATTCTCTGAGTCTAGAAATTTCAGGAAAAATAGCATCAATTTGTACTAACTGTCTCTTGGAATCTTATTCCTTTAGAAGTTGTCTATTCTCTTCCTCTATACAGTGCTTTCTTTTAAAATCCTAAATGCTATTATTTCCCATGAAACTCTTAACTTCAGTGATGTTGGCTAATCTTTGGACACTGAAGCCTGTTAGCCTCTTTTAAAAGTTTTCAGGATAATCCAGTGACAATGGAGTGTCACTATGAAATGTGGTCAATGGCATATGAATATAGAATACAGATAATGGGATGCCATCTACATCCAATCATTTGATTTCAAAATCAAGGACCCACACCGATTCCCCAATACCATTCCTTATTTTAAAAAAGACTTTCATGATACTGAAATCTAAAATAAATTTATTATATTCATATTTGACTACACTTATGGGTATAATGTATATAAAAAGAAGAATCTCTTCCAAAAATAAAATATATTTCATGTAGGTACTTACTGTAATTATCTTTGAAAACCAAGAGCCTGCCATTAAAGTACATTGTAATAAGGGTGACTCTGTCAGAGGATAAAATAAAGGTAGACTTCTAATCATCTAAATTACTCAATTCAGTAGTAGACAGTAGAACAACTACTTAGAGCCAGAACTTATTCTGCGTTTGATAAGGGATAAGCACAATCCCTTATCCCTCCATTTCTCTTTGTTTTTGCCAGGAATCATAGAGGCAAATATAATTTATTAGATAGATGATTAATAAATGGTTTGGCCCAGGTGATTTAATTTTTCTTTCTGTCCTGTTCCTTATTTTAAAATTTTATTTTATTACACTTGCTGTATCTGTGCTTTTTGTTGTCTATTATCTAAAAGCCAATTTTGAATTAGGCAGGGCATAAATAAATACAATTTGATGATATGGAGTGTACTGGAATAAAATGGAAACTTATTCCAAAATTCAAAAGCTAGGCTGGGCATGGTGGTTCATGCCTGTAATCCCAGCACTTTGGGAGGCCGAGGTCTCAGGCTGATCACCTGAGAGGTCAGGAGTTTGAGACCAGCCTGGTCCAACATGGTGAAATGCCATCCCTACTAAAAATACAAAAATTAGGTGGGTGTTGTGGTGTGTATCTGTAATCCCTGCTACTTGAGAGGCTGAGGCAGGAGAATCACTTGAACCTGGGAAGCAGAGGTTGCAGTGAGCCAAGATCATACCCCTGCCCTCCAGCCTGGGTGACACAGTGAGACATCATCTCAAAAAAAAAAAAAAAAAATTTCAAAAGTTAGTTGTAAAAAGAAAGACCAAAAAGTGATGTCCAGAGAAAGTAGTTTCTCAGGGTTCCAGGAGCTGAAAGGTCCATGGGAGAAGAGTAGAAACACTATAGCTCTGGGAGTAGTGACTTCTCTCACCAGATGCTGGACTTTTTGTCAGTGTAAGTTGCTGCACATCTGTGATTATTGGAATTTACAGATGTCTGGAGCCAGGGTTATATAAATTGTTCACACTGTGTATCACATCTTTTTGCCTAAAATAGTAAAAATGCTGTAAAGGTGAGATCAGGCAAATTTGAAAATAATGTTTTTTTTTTTTTTTTTCAGTAAAAAAAAAAAAAATCCGTGTTATTTATGCAATTCAGAAAATCTATTAGAAGCTTTATTTACAGCTGGCTTGATTTAGGATCAAACACTGCCTTGCCATAGGGGAAACCTCTAATCCAAATCAGAAGTTTGACCTTTGAGTTCCTTGGGCCATAGGAAATTGAGAGAGAGGCAAACAGTTATCTCTTGTTTAATAAACCTTGAATATGACTGATTTTTTTTTTTTTTTTTTTGCAAAAAGTAAAACTATTTGTTTCATCAAAATACGTCAAATTCCAGGAAGATCTGACTGACATGGGAGATGGGCATCTATCTGTCTTTAATATTTCTGAGCAAAAATCTTTGACCATAAGCAATGCCAAAGAGAATATCCTAAATCATACTTTGTGGAAAACTTGTGTCAGCCACTATCACACAGGGCTGCCCAAGATTATAGCAGTATGGATAAAAACACACTGCTTCTGTCTCTGTTCCTTGTTAATTTCTTGGCCACTCTGTATGTTTTCTTTTTTCCTTTTATTAAATGTTCTCATGGAAAAGGCAGAGATCTGATTATATTTGTAGACTAGTACAGTCATCCCTCGATTTCCCTGGGGGAATGGTTCCAGGAAGCCCATGAATACCTAAATTCATGAATATTCTCAATCCTTGTTGTCAAATGGCACATACTATTTGCCAATAATCTTTGCACTTCCTCATGTAATCTTTAAATAATCTCCAGGATACTTATAATACCTAATACAGTGTGAATGCTATATTGTTGAGGGAATAATTCAACAAAAAAGTATGTACGTATTCAGTACAGATGTAATTTTTTTTCCAAATATTTTCAATCTGTACTTGGTTGAATCTTTAAATGCAGAACCCACAGATTCAGAGAGCCAACTGTACTCAGTCCATGACACATTATCACAAAATTGCATTTTTGGTGTAATTTTTCTCTTCTCAAAATTTGGTCAATGAAATTTCATTTTTGAAATTTGGCTTTAGGAAATCCTTTTTACTGTAACACCTAAGTCACTTTCTCCAACCTGATCTTTATTAGCAACAATTCTGATAGTTTGCCCTCTTTTTATATGCCTTTTTCTATTGGTTCTGAATTACTTTGGAATTGATTCAATTCTGTAAACACTTATTCCTTAACTTTTTAGAAAGATAAGGCAATTTTTTCTTCATAACTGTTTCAAGAGAAATGTTTCCAACTAGTATAAAAAGTTAAAGGAAGTGTAAAATTTGAAAAAATTATTCAAGTAGAAGGCCCTATCTGTTGATCACAAGCTCTGTTAAATTCACAGAACTTTGCACACGTTCTCACACTGGAGATTTGCCTGATATGTAGCACCAGCTGTGTGCACTTGTCTACTAATTGCTGATTTTATCAGAACACATTCTCATGTTCTTCACATAGCTGGTCTGTGTTGTGCTGTATTATGAGCCATGTCAAGTTCCCTTTTGCTACTGATGCCTGTGACAGATGTTATAGATCCTTGGGGACTTTTTATAATCCCTAAAAGCATATCTATCCAGGACCATAGTATTAATTCATGAAAAATATCTAGTGCCAGAAATTACATTTCTAATGTATGGCTCTATTTGAAAATTTACCTTGCTATTTTGTAAAGTAGCTTAATACCTTGCAGGAATTAGCTTCCCATTTCATAGCTAGGTGATGCCAACCATAGCAACCAGACATTTTTATATGAATGAGTAGTTTTTGTTCTGTTGTATGTCTACAAATCATTAATTAAGTTACCAATAGCTTTACTTGGCTTGTAAAGGTCAATGTTGTTGTAGTTAACTATTGATATGGTTTGTCTGTGTCCCCACCCAAATCTCATCTTGAATTGTAGTTCCCATAATCCCCACATGTTGTGGAAGGGACCTGGTGAGAGGTAATTTATTCACAGGGGCAGTTTCCCCCATACTGTTCTCATGATAGTAAGTAAGTACTCATGAGATCTGATGATTTGATAATGGGCTTCCCCATTTGCTTGCCTCTCATTCTTCTTCTCCTTCCTACTGCTATGTGAAGAAGGATATGCTTGCTTCCCCTTCTGCCATGACTAAGTTTTCTGAGACCTCCCCAGTCCTGCAGAACTGTGCGTCAATTATACCTCTTTCCTGTATAAATTACCCAGCCTTGGGTATTTCAATAGACTAATATAACTATGAAAAGAGCTTTTAAAAAATCTTACTTATTTATGTAGCTATTCATTTATTTATTCAGTCAAAACTAGTGGTCAGTCTTTTAGTTAACATATGATTAGAGTAGGAGGAAATAGGATTCTGCCTATTGCTGAGTACAAGTCTCCTAAAGTTCAAACAAATCAAAAAACATGCTGTATGATTTATAAACTACAGCTGAGTTGGACTCAAACATCAAAAGTGTTTGAATCTCAACTATTCTCACGTTTTGTAATCTTGGGAAGGTTATTTAAACTTTCTAAGGCTCACTTATGTGTAAAAATAGGAGTAAAACATGTTTTTATTTCTCCATGATATTTTTACATGGCAACGTATAGTTTTGTTATTTTGTGTTTTGATTGAGAAAACCTCTTCCTTCTCCCCATCCAAAGGCAGAGAGTGGGAGTCAGGTAGAAGAGTGTGTATCAAAGACTTTTGAGAGGTCAACTGAGGTGAGGACCGAACAGGTATAATTGGCTTTAGTAGCATGGAAGCCAGTGGTGACCTCAGTAACGTAGAGGGCAATGGTAATTTCTACAGTAGGGCTAAAAGATGGAGTGAATGATAATTGAGAAATCTGAGACAATTGGTACAGATGACTCTTTGAGGAGTTGACAGTGTAGGGAAGGGGTAATTAGAAAGATAAGTGGACAGGAACGTAATTCCAAGGTCAGTGGTTTTCATTATTATTGTAATTATTGTAGTGGTGTGATTGTGTTTAACGACAGAGTATTTTTAAATGTCAATAGGAATGACCAACACAGAAAGGATCAGGATACAGGAGGGACAGGAAATAATCAACAGCATGTGACTTCTGAGAAGGCATACACTTTAATAGAACATTTGTGGAGAAACAGGCCTCTATTCAGAAGGATGGAAGAGAAGTTGAGTGTAGACTCAAGCAGGCTTGTAGATTTGGTAGCTTAACTTTTAAGTTATTTCATAGAATGGCTTATTTTCTTTGTGAAACAGGAGGCAGGTCACCTGCTAAGAGCCTGATGTTGAGGAAGCAGAAGAGGTAAGCTTGCAGATCATAAGGCTGTGACTATTTGTGATTCAGGAAATTAGAAGAATCAGTTTAGCTGATTTTCATGCTAATAACCCGTAATATGTGTACAACACGTTATTTTTAAATAAATGTTTTCGTTTGCGTTTTCTAATGTACAACAAATTACTATTTTTTTCTTTTTCGACAGTTCAAAATATCTCTAAAATTATCACATGTTACACAAATACATGACCTCTTTGCTAGGGGATATGATTTTTGTTTTAAAGTGTTCTTTGTTCATTTATAGTTTAATATTAATGCCAATAAAAACTAATATTAAGTTTAATACATTGAACAAAATTCTAAGCCCTTTACATTTATGTTCTTTTAATTTTCATATCACCCCAATCAAGTTTAGACAAGTATCATATCCTCTTAGCAGATGAGAAACAGCATCAATGAAAGAGGTTACCTTATGGGTCAAGCTCAATAAGCACAGTGAACAAAAGCTATGAATTTCCTGCCATTTTCAATTATTTGAATTGAAAATCATTTCAATTATTTTATTCAACAGTAGATCAAATAAGTCTATGTTGAATTTGAGACATAGTGACACAATAAGAATATTGACCTTTTTTTTTTTTTAAAGACACAATCTTGCTCTGTTGCCCAGGCTGGAGTTCAGTGGCACAATCTTGGCTTATTGCAACCTCCACCTCCCAGGCTCAAGTGATACTTTTACCTCTGCCACCCAGGTATCTGGGATTATAGGTGAGCACCACCACACCAGGCTAATATTTTGTATTTTTTGGTAGAGATGGGATTTCATCATGTTGACCAGGCTGGTCTTGAACTCCTGACTTCAAATGATCCGCCTGTCTCAGGGTCTCAAAGTGCTGGGATTACAAGCATGAGTCACTCCGCCTGGCCTGAATATGAACGTTTTAAAACAACTATTTATACTAATAAGGACATGTTTCAAATACCACCTGATATGTGTATGATATTCAAATAATCAGCTTCATAACTTTGGGAGTACCGATATGGTTCAACCTTTCTTGGCGTACCAGTATAGTTCAGTCTTTCTCACTGTTTCCAATTAGTTACCCAAATGCACCTAGATAGTCTATCAACAGAAAATACGATCTTCAAACCCCCACCAAACCTCATATCTGCCCTTCAGATCTTTTCATCTTCCCTTGTATGCCCATGAATCCTGGGAACTCACCCATTCTGCAGTGCAAGAAGGGACCACTACTGCTTCAGACACCAAGGGGAGGGACAGCTAGCTATTGCCCAGAGCACTGTTGTCACAGATTTCACTGCCTCATGGTAAATCAAGTGAGATTTTCTTGTCCCAGCGGTGGACCATCCACTTTTGACTTCTCTTGCCTCAGGGAGGTTCCCGTTTGTCTGAATGGCCAACCAGGTCACAACACAGTAACACAGTGGGGACCAAGTTGACTATTCATTTTTGTATACTTAGTTTTTCTATTATTTCCTTTAAACACTGATTTTAATGATTAGCTTTCCTCTAACCCTATAACACTCCAACGCTCCAGTTCTCTAAATCAAGGTGATTAATTAGTCATTCCCTAAATACTTAGTGGGCATTTATTATGTGCTAGGCACTGTGATAAGCCCTGGCAATAAAATAATAAATATAAGATTAAAAACCACGAAAATTCCCAGATACACACCTGATCTCGATGCCCACTCAAAGGCAGGAGAGGCAGGAGATGACACATGGGTGTAAATACCTGGAAGCAGGGATTACTGAGGCCCTTCCCAAAGCGCCTGCCATAGTCACCTCATATAGCTCTAACTAAATAGGCCTTATTATGATTTAGCCTCTGCATTCATGTCCGAAGTTTGCACTAACAAATTACCACAAATTGAGTGGCTCAAAACAACAGAAATTTCTTCTCTCATGGTTCTGAAAGCCCAAACTCTGATATCTAGGTGTCTACAAGGTTAGATCCTTCTGGGGACTCTGAGGGATGAAATATTTTATACTTCTGTCTTCGCTTCTGTTGGCTGCAAGAAAACTTTGGCATTCCTTGGCTTGAAGGTTACAGCACTCCAGTCTCTGCCTCCATCTTCACATCACCTTCTCTTCTGTAGAGTCTGTCTTCGCCTTTGTGTTTCCTATTACAACATGTGTCATTTTTCAGGCCCATCTTGTTAATCCAGGATAATCTTATCTCAAGATTCTTAACTTCAGAATATCTGCAAAGACTCCAAATAAGATCACATTCACGGCTCTAAGTGGACCTATCTTTTGGAGGGGCCACCATTCAACCCTCTCTAGCCTTACCATGCCATAATTACACTCTCTGTACTTACACCAGGTTGCCCTTCCCTCTGTTCCTCAGAAGGGCCTCATTTTTTTCTACCTCAGAGTCTTTGCACATATTGTTTCTTCTATATCATTTTTACTCTTTGTTGGGCTAGCTTTTATACACCTTTTCCATTTCAGCTTAAAGAGCACTTCCCTGAGTCAGCTTTCTCTAATTATCCTTGAATCACTCTGCATCTCCCCAGCCAACATTAGAAGTCCTTGTACACATCCTTGTAGCATCATGCATCTTTCTTTCATAGCACTTAATAGAATTATAATTTAATATTAATTACTGTAAAATCATTATTATGAGTATTTGCATTAGATTGTGATTCTCATGACCACAGAGGACCCTTGATCTCACTAGTATACTAGTACAGTGCTTGATAGAAAGTGAGAGTACAATAATTATTTGATAAATTTGATGTTAAAATTTGCTGGGCAGTGGATGGGTGGACAATACCGACTTGAAGGTTTGGGGATAAGATGGGTATTTGTGTATTGCTACCTGATGCAGCTCAGTTGAATGCAGTATTCTGTGTTCATCTAGTGTTTCTCACAGATGATTTGTGCATAAGCAAATGCAAAATCTGTTATGATCAAATTGTTCCCTAATATATCAATCATGCTAGAACAAATTTGCATTTTCTAAGTAAGCATTATGGCAGAACTGACAGTACAATTTAATCATATGGTTGCTGATGTTTGGTTTCAATGGATAATATTGGAGAGCTAGCAGTTCTATGTAATGGCAAACAAATTTTATAGTTACCAATAACACCACATATCTAGGCTTGACAGTGATAACTTCCCTATATATTATTTGCAGATGGTTTAAAGTTGAAGGGTAGTGAGTTGTTGTAATAAAGAAAGGGAAAAAAGGCTCAAAGAAGAGACGATGGCTGGGAAGGCAGTGGTCGGTTATATGGCAAAAAGCTTTCACATGACTCTAGCTTGGTGTCTGGGAAAACACAGCAAAGACGTTCACAATAAATCATTTATGTGCACTAGGTTGGCAAAATTAAGAAGTCTGATAACAGTGTCCCCAATATCATAACATATATGAAACTCTCTTTATACTTTTAGATACATTGCAGATACACATAAGAACTTTGGAAAACAAAATTAGCATTATCTCACACAATAAAATATGTGCCCATCGTAAGGTCCAACAATTTCTCTTCTGCAGTAGAGAAAATGTGGGCTTTGTAAACTCATTGATACCTTCTCTTTCTCTTATAGATTGATTTTCCTAGTCTTTGAAAGAGTTTATTAAGGTTGAAATTATTTTTTCATTGGATATACAGTATTATTTAATAGCAAACCATAAACCATGCTGGCCTGATGTTTTTAAGAAAATGCTTTATTAATTTAATTTATGTAATTAAATATAGGTTATAGTTCTAATCAAGATTTTTGTTTTTTAGTGAACCACTTTTGGTAAGATATGTTTTTCTGGGGTTGTGTTCATTTAATTTAAGCTTCCATTTTAGCCCTGTTTTGAGCAACCCCCAGCTAAACTGGGGTTCCAATATCAAGAGCTGATAGTAACCTTGCCTGTTTGAAAATGAAGGATTGCTGGATGTGGGTGTTTATAGTGTGCCTTCTATGGATACTTCTTTTACCTGACAGGTGGCCTAATGCCTAATTATTCAACATGTGACATAGGAGGTCTTTCACATGGAAAGCTTGTTTGTACTGGCAGATGTGAGGGTCTTATCTAACCTATGTCTAGAAGATGCCTGCCTGACTATAGCTCTTATGCTGGGAGCCCTGTGCTCTCCCCAGCACCACAGGGAAAACTTGGTTTGGAGCAGCCATTAGTTCTTTAGGTGGAAGGTGCAATTCAATACACTACCATGATAGGAACCAAGTTAAAATATTTTTACTTACAGATCCTGGACAGGAAAGGCATAATGAAGAGGAAGGGTGGCCTTTCATTCTTGGGTCGTGTGCGGCAGGAAGGGTCAGGCAGAGAGAGATTGAGCCTGGGTGGCAACCAGCAGTATACTTGAGGGAATAAGATACGGGTCACTTTAGGCTCATGGGTAAATTCCTGTGTGGCTTGTTTAAAGGAAGAAGTGGGAAAGCGGGGAGCCCAGTCAGCTAGGTGAGGGAGATGCCTCTAAATTCTTATCTCTTTCTTCTGGTTGGAACCATTTAGGTTTGGTGTAGAACTGGACTGTGTCAATGGTGACTGAGGCCTACTTTTGGTACAAAATAGTTAAATATGTCTTCAGAATGGATGCCAAGGCAATATAAGATTATAAAACTTCACTACAAGCCCCCTTCAATGACTGTGGCTTAATAGGGCAGACTCAAACTCAGCTCTCTGGTTTTGTAGAGACCCCAGGAGTTTCAGTTCTGATTACCTGATATTGGCATTTGCCCCCAAGACCACTTATTTGCTTATCATTCAAGTTTGAGTCCACTTTTCCTTCGTGAGTTTTTTGTTAGTTTTGTTGTTATTTTTTGGTTTAGGAGATTCTCTTGTATTCTCATTTGTTCAATATTGTCTTAAAAAGTATATTTAGTGAAAATTATGTAGAATATGGTTGTAATATACTAGTAGGACTTTAAAAGCTCAGGCCAAAGCAAATGTTATTCTTACTCCGTTTTTCAGAAAAATTCGAGTTCCCAAATGTCATTAGATTTCAGGCAGCCAGATAGCTACCTGAGTGATATTTACCTTGTAAGCACTGTGGAGCTTCTTATTTCATTTAGCATTGTATCCTTAAGGTTCATCCGTGTGGTAGCATGTGTCAGAATTGCCTTCCTTTTCAAGGCTGAATAATATTCCCTCCTATGTATGTACATATTTTGTTTATTCATCTAGCCATAGACACTTGGTTCCTTCCACCTTATGCTATTGTAACTAATGCTGCTATGAACATGGGCATTGCCTTCGGTTTTAAAATGTCTTAAGACGCTAGTGTCTGGCTGTAAAGTTGTCATATTCACTCTGGACTTCTGATCAGCTTTGGAAAAATACTAGGCTTTTTTTCATAGTGGGTTCTCCACTGCTCAGATCTCTTAATAATCAAATTGTCAGTTGAAACCTTCAGCAGCAATATTATGCCTATATCATCTTCTTTGCCGTATGACTGTTTACTTCACTCCAAAGTTTATGTCATGGTTGTTTAATGAGTTAAAAAAAAAATCTTGTCGAGTTTGCACTATGTTATGTTAATAGAGAATAGAATCATAAAATATTTAAGCTAGAAGAAATTTTAGGGATAATGCCAAGTTTTTATTTCAAAGCTTATTAGGAACTAAGGAATAAACGATGGTCAAAAATCACAGCTGTGATTTGAACATGAGACTGTTGAGTTCTAGTCCATTTACTTTGCCATGTCACCACAAGTCACATTTCTCAGCATCAGTTTCCATTTTATAACTACAAAGTAAATTTTAAAAGATTAATAAGTAAGCTGACTATGAATATCACTGGGATGTAATCTGAAAAATCTTTGTGAATCAGTCTATGGATTCACCCTACTTGGATCATTTTCCATTTTTATAAACTGAGTACTTCAACAATATGGTTAATTGAAGCTTACATGAATAATGTAAGATATAACTTTAACCTCATCTTGAAAAGTGCCAGAAACACAAATGATATTGATTTTTATTGCCTAATTTGTGCCACTTAGAAAATGAATATTTTGATTTTAGAGATTTATTCTTAATCACATGAGTTGCCATATATTTGCTACATTCATATCATTTAAACATCAAACAAGTAAAAGTAAGTAGTCTATGTCCCACCATATATATCCTAAATGATGTATCTTGGGATGTTATTATATTTAACATCAATATTAAATAACCTTTCTTGTTTTTTTATATGCTGATGTAGAAAATTCTGTTGTACAGATGTAACATTATTTATTTAACGCATCCCTTGTTGATGAACAT
Organism: Mandrillus leucophaeus; assembly: GCF_000951045.1. Lineage (NCBI taxonomy): Eukaryota > Metazoa > Chordata > Mammalia > Primates > Cercopithecidae > Mandrillus > Mandrillus leucophaeus. The sequence goes on along the minus strand of NW_012101266.1, from coordinate 1,397,343 downwards.
TTAGATTATAGTCTGTTGCTATAAAAAAGTGCTACTATAAATACTTTGTGTAAATATCATTTGTATATATTTGCAAATATATCTATAAGGTAAATTTCTGGAAGTTGAAATTCTAGGTCAAAATGTGTATTACAGCTTTGATAAATAATGCCAAATTATCTTACATAAAATTGTTTTATTTGTGCTAATTTATACTTCTATCAACAATAAACAAAATATGTCTGTTGAACACAAAAGGACAAATGGCAAGACCATGTCTCCTCGAACAATATTTATTGCGACTGCAGGTACCCAGTTGCTCATGAAAATCTGGGGCAGGGATAGAGCAAGGCTGACCATCGGATTCTGATACAAGAATCTCGACCTTTGAGCTTGGGGTTTTTAAGCAACATAACTGAAAAAGTATCAGCTCTTCTCCAGTCACATTCAAGACCTTGTGTCCAAGTCTCATGTCACAACAGTATAATGTGCCAGAGCTTGGTCTCTGCATCTCTTTTTTGCAACCTCAGTATTTATTGATTGGGGTCTTTCCACTTGCATGATTAAGGGAATAGAGTTTGAGACTTGTGGTCGCAGCTCAATAGAACTTGTGGTCTGTGCTGCCACCTCAGCATTTACTAGGATTGATTGTCTCAAACATTTAGTAATGACTGGTTTCCACAGAATTTTGCAGAAGGCCAGACTGAAGGAAATTGACTGGGACCTGTTAATCCTTACCTCTTGGTCTCTTTCCCCATAGCCTCATCAATACTGATGGTTGACCTGACTCACTAACACTGAAGCTTTTGCCCATCCATTTACACTTCATCTTTTGATAGCCTATAGTGAAACATCAGTGTTCTAGCTCTGGCCCAAATACTGGCCATCAGACTGCATCCATCTGAGCCCTCTATAGTAGGTAATTTGAATAGCAGTTGAATTATTCAATAACAAAATTAATATTGGAATGGTGGAAACATACTTTATTAAGAGCAGGTTTTCCACAATACTTAGATTCCCAGGATAGTTTTTTATCTTAACTTCAATTTTTCCTTAGTAGGCTAATAGATGGATTATCATTTATCATCAATTGTCCACTAGTTTTGTGAATAAGTATATAGAATCAACAGAATTGGCCTCTTGTCTTCATTTGATGGAGAATAGTACGGAGACAGCTCATACATGAAAAGAAGGCAAAATCTAAATAAGTCTCATTCATAGTTCCAGACCCTCCAAATTTTATCAAGGCTAGAAGGAGGTCTATATGAGTTGGTAATTTAATTCAGAGGGATAAAAATGAGAAATTAGAATAGAAATGGTGGATTTTTTTTTTTTGGATAAAAGGTTAAAAAAAGAGGACTTATGGAAAGACTGTTTTGTTGTTATTTTCACCTTTCTCACTTTATGTTTGGAGATCTCTGTAAGATGCAGATACTAGATTCCCATTTCCTCATATCACCACAGGTTATTTTGAGGCCCAAAGTTTCTAATCCATTCTTGTGCCACTGGAGAAAGAATAGCAGAATGACATAGCAACATCTTCCCTCTCTCCACTGCTTTCCTATGGAGCCAAGGCTGGGAAGGCAGGATATCTGGGTGTCCCATGACTATCGACTAGACAAAAAGGACAAACATTAGCCATATAACCTCCTGAGTAACTGAGACCATGGGCACATACTACCATGCCTTGCTAATTTTTGTATCTTTTCTTAAAGAATGGGGTCTTGCTATGTTGCCCATAATTCCCTACCTTAACTGATCCTCCTGCCTTGGCCTCCCAAAAGTCCTATAGGCCATTATAGGTAAAGGACAAGCATTAGCAGATTTGACATGCTGTGTGAAGCACCTGCCTTAGTGATACCCAAGAGAACATCTGCAGGTACAGAGAAGGAATCAGCTCTGTCCTGGAATAATCCTGCAATTAGAAAGTTGAGAAGAAAATGCCAAATGGGCCCTTGAAGACCATCTGCTGTACACTGTGAAAGGGCTGCAGCAGATGCTATCTAGGTCAGGAGATAATGCAAGACTGATGTTTGTGCATAGCTGAGAAGTGATATTGATAATACACTCTGTATACAACTATCAGATCTTTGACCACGTAATGCTTACCACAGAAAACAGAAAAGTGTAATCTAATACATTTTTCAATCAGTCAAGTAGACTTATGTAAACATTGTAATTTAAAAAGTTATTCTAAGTAGATGATATTTCAATATTAAATATTTTTTAAGTTTAATATTGGAATATGAACTCTGATGAATGAAAGCTATTCATTAAAATTCAATTGAATATTTCTATTCAATTGAGGAGTGTGATGGTTAATTTTGTATGTCAACTCAACTAGACCATGGACTACCTAGATGTTTGGTTGAGCATTGTTTCCCAGTGTGTTTCTCAGGGTGTTTCTGGATGCAATTAACATTTGAATTGGTAGACTGAGTAAAACAGATGCCTCACCAGTGTGGGTGAGACTCATCCAATCCCCAGAAGGCCTTAATAGGATAAAGGGCTGAATAAGAATTCTCTCTCTCTGCCTAATATTCTTCAAGTTTAAATATTGATCTTCTCCTTTTTCACTCAGATCTGGGCAGGAACTTAAAACATCAGCTCTCCCAGTTTTCAGGCATTTGGACTAGAACTGGAAATATAGTATTGGCTCTCTTGGCTCCCCAGCTTGCCAACTTCAAATCTTGGACTTGGCCTCCATAATTATTTGAGCCAATTACTTATAGTAAATCTCTATCTGTTTTTCTTCCTCTCTCTCTTCACACATACACGTGTGTGTGTGTGTGTGTGTGTGTGTATTTATGCCATAAACTATATCCATATCTCATTGGTTCTGTTTCTGTGGAGAACCCACACTAAAATAAAAAGTGATATTATACTGCTTTCATTTTCTAGCAGTTGTTTTATTTTAGAAAGCCAGAAACATGAGATAAATGACTTGTTTTCTGTTCACACTGTGTATTGGCTTCTAGTTTATATGTTTTTTTAAAAAAAATTAAGTTATAGAAGGCCAAATATCTATTTCAACATAGAAATAACAATGTACTGAGATCTGTGAATGCAAGATCTTTATATTTGCAAATAAGTGTTTTGACTGTCAGCTGTTATGAGGGCTTAAGAAAAGAAATAAAAGAGCCATATTTCTCTGCTGAATTCTTATAAATACTATTTTAACTTTGAGTCCCATGAGTAATTCATAATACTATGTACATGAAATTGTATTTTTTTATAACAGAGCTTATATATCTCCACATCATAAACCATTAATTTTTTCTCTTTGATGTAGCATATTCTAGAAATTCTGTGCTATATTGATATAGAAGTTGGATTTATGCATTCCATGGAAATATTTCTGGCTTCGTTATGATAAGTTATAGGGCCTTTCATGATCATTTAATTCTTGCTCTTTTCCCTAAACCAATTTACAATTCCATGGGGATTTACAGTTTATAAAAACGTTTAAAATGTGTAATTTGCCTTAATTATTATAACTTTGTGAGTTAGGTCTTATTATTATCACTTTTCAGCTGAGGAAACTGAAGCTGAGAGAGATTAAGAGAGATTTGCCTAAAGCCGTAAGGTGAATAAGTGGCAAGAGCTGAGCTAGAATTCCCAGAAAAATGTATCTGTAAAGGTTCTTGCTATTGGCATTTAGTCCCAATTGTATCCTGTAAACTAAGACATTTTTACAGTTTTCTGTACTCACACTGTTTCTTTAGTTTCCCAATGTTTGGAGGATATTGACTTCCAATTCTGGGTGCATGTCGTTAGATTATACTAGAAAATCCTTTGTAAAGTGTCTAGTTTTCTAGAGATTTTAGTGTCTGAGAGCTATTATCAGCTATAATTAACCCAAGTATCTTTTGAAGAGGTGGTGAAAACTCTATTTGGAGGAACTGATTCTAACTGATTAAGAAGTTTTTTTTTTTTTTTTTTAATTAATGCAACAATTACCAATGTTTAAATTTTGTTTTAAAGTATGCATCCAGAGGGAATGATGATTTAAATGTTTATTTGAACTACATTTTTCTTAGATAGCATATTTAAAACATGCAAAAGCAATTGTCACCCTCTGTGGCCTGAAGTAGAGTATCTGTCCTTAAGTAATTAGACTCGTGTCACAAAAGCATCTTGAAAAAGACAACGTTGGTTAGGAAAGCTGAGAGTATATAGCCTCAGAAGTCCTAAGTTCAGACCACTGTCTGAAGAATTGTTGCTCACGAAGCCCTCCTCCTGAGCTGCAAGTAGGAGAGCAGCATCTTAAAATCACCCAATTATCTGGACTTTATTCCTCATTCTTCTCTACCTCCTCGGCTGATTCCTGTAAGCTGAAAGTGATATGTGTTCTGTGTGTGTAGATGCATGAATGTGTGTTTGTGGGGGCAGGGGTCCTTATGTGTGTTCTACTCATCCCACATCCCTTGTGGGTGTGGAACAATAAAGTGTACACATGTTGAAATATTTGTTTTGGGTAGGTGAATCATTTCTTGCAGGTGCACAACCTCCGGTATAATAAAAAGGTTCATGTCTTTGTCTTTTCAGAAGCAAACCTAATTTGGCCCTAAGACAGGTTTATAACTGCCTAGGGAGCCTGACACCAATGAGAGCTCTTTCCTCCTGGCCCCAGAAAGCTGAGCGGCTCCCATGGCCACCGCAGGCTCACTGGTACAAGGAGTACTGGGCATGGGCTTCAGCCATGGGACATAGAACGGTAACCTCCTCTATCACTTTTTAGAAAAGAGTATCATGGACCCAGTTTTCCCACATTAGAATTAGAATTAAATAATTTCTTTTTATTCAATAACCTATAAGAGGACATAAAGAAAAACATGAAAGATGAGTTAGAACCACCAATCTACAAAGATTATTACAATATTATAAAAATTATGGGTCACCATTTTAAAATATGATTTTTATTCTTCTGTCTTCTATGAGATACAAGCAAACTAAATTTAACTAAGCTAAAAATTTGATTCAGAAATGAACTTACATTTTTTTTTGGCCCTTGTGTGGGAAGGTCCTTTTCACAACAAAGCTAACTTTTTCTAAAAAGGTTCATAACTGAAGCAACAATGACTAAACCTTCAGAATACATTGAAGTTCTAATTGTAGTAGTGAAATTTGGTGGTACCAATATAGAAGGGAAGGATGAGTTTATCAACAATATTGTATATCTATATCAAAGAGAAATACAAACATATTTTAGAATCTACTGTGTCTGTCACTTCTTTGGTAAATAACTTTAATTGCATCTACAGTCAATGGCATGAAAACATTTTATTTTTCTCTGTTGTCTTGAATACTCTGGTTTTGGGATAAGAGGAATCATCACCTACAGATCATCACCTACAGATCATCACCTACAGGTCACTGAAAAAGCCTGCTTATGTGAGACAAAAAAAGGAAGGAGGTGGCTGGGTGCAGTGGCTCAAGCCTGTAATCCCAGCACTTTTGGAGGCCGAGGCAGATGGATAACCTGAGGTCAGGAGTTCAAGACCAACCTGGCCAACATGGTGAAACTCCGTCTCTACTAAAAATACAAAAATTAGCAGAATGTGGGGATTCACGTCTGTAATCCCAGTTACTCGGGAGGCTGAGGCAGCAGAATCGCTTGAACCCAGGAGGCAGAGATTGCAGTGAGCTGACATCATGCCATTGCACTCCAGTCTGGGCAACAGAGTGAGACTGTATCTCAAAAAAGGAAGTGGTGAAGTGGAATCCTGACATGGTGAAAAACCATCTTGCCATACTTAGCTTTTCATTTCTCCCAGGACTAAAATTAGCATATACAAAGAAATAGTAAAGTCCTAGAGACAGAAGAGTTCTTTCAAACCTTTTAACTACACAAACCTTGTGTTTGATTTGACTGATTGTCAAAAGTTTGTTTCAATTCAAATAAGCCTGAAAATCTGCTTCAAATGGACAATGTCATTTTCTGTCATGTAGCAGGACCCCAGTGTTTCTGCCTCTGTCCAAGGAAACAATATAACTCCAGTAACTTAAAATACAAGATTATTTTAGTGCAACTAAAATAAGTATTTCAAGTATCACAGTTCAAACTGGGCCATCTTGGAAGTGAACTTGATAACATTTATTTGATTCAAATTTTGAAACTAAAGTGATCTACAAAAAGAACAAAACATTTATTTCGTGGCCCCAAATGCTAATTATTGACGAAAAACACATTTTGTGACTTTAATAATGCACATCAATGTTATCCATATCTTGTTTTTCTGCATTGTTTCCAGATTGAAGGCAGTGAAAATATGATCATTCTTATCCAAGACTAGTGACTTCTGAAAGACAACAAAGAGTCTGTAACCTGCAGACACTTGACTAAGTTAACAACTGCTTCCTGTGTGACTGCGTGATTGTGTGTGATGATATGTGTGTAAGTATGCATGTGTGTGATAACAGGGATTTGGCTGTGCCAGTTTATTGTTTAGTATTCTAGAGACAAGATCCTTCTTGCTGCTGCTTCATTTGAAGAACTTTAGAGAGAGAATACTACTGAATACCAATTGCCATTTCCCTCCTATAAGCTGGCTGAAGTCAAAAGTACAGTTGTAATATCAAGATGCAGAGATGTCAATACTTAGAAATCAACAATGACTACATTTGAGATCTTCAAACAAGTTAAAAGCCAAACTGAATTTACTTTTACAAAATGTAAAACTAGGCCGGGCGTGGTGGCTCAAGTCGGTAATCCCAGCACTTTGGGAGGCCGAGGCGGGCGAATCACGAGGTCAGGAGATCGAGACCATCCTGGCTAATACGGTGAAACCCGATCTCTACTTAAAAAAATACAAAAAACTAGCTGGGCGAGGTGGCGG
>NW_012101266.1:1382207-1384890 GCF_000951045.1 Mandrillus leucophaeus | reverse complement strand
TTGAGTCCTCTGAGTTCACATATATCAGTATAAGAATAGCTGAATTGTTTCCTTAGATGGATATTATAAAAATAACCAAAAGGGTTCTTTTAAAAGGTTACTTGTAGACAAATAAATAAACTATATTCAGGATCACTAAACAGTAATATATGAAAGTAAATATATATATAATACAATTATATGGTTCTATCATTTATTCTAATCCTGCCTCAATAGGGAATTGGAGAAACTTTCCTAACTGGGACACTTCATAAAAAATACAGATTTCTGGTCCTAAGGCTTTGAACCAAATGACTGGGCAGGGAGCCCAAGAATCTCTGTATTTAAAATGCTGGCCAGGTGATTCTGATGATCATCTGCATTTGACCACCAGTATAAGACCACTCTGGCTTTTGGCAGAAAGAGAACCACTTCGATATCCCTCAGCCCTTTAATCAAAGAAATGTCTCTAAGGTTATTTCTTCTACCATATCATATATCAACTGTTGGCTGCAGCTGCTGAGGGCTTTAGTGTTTAACCATTTCATGTCCCTTGGGTTCAGGCACTTATGTGTATAAGGATATAATTTAGACACTTCACACTTGTGAAGCTTATTTGCAGAAATGCTGTCTGCTCTTAATCAGACACTGCTATAGTGGGAAAACAAATAACTAAAACATGTTTGATCAGATCTCTGAGACATAGCTGCAAGTGTTAAATACATTTTTGAAGATAGGCCAAGTAGCAAATTAGAAAACAGTTGTTGATTTCAGAAATATTTTGGAAGTGTCTAGTAATTCAAATTTAGCAGGGAAGGTAATTTTGCTTATTGAACAAAAGTGAGTCATAAATAATCCTAGGAAATTAAGCAGCTAGACTAGTATAGGACTTGGCGTATTTTATGATTTTAGATGTTTCCAAAACCAACTCAAAATAAATCTTTAACAATTAAAAAAATTTATCAGTGAAACCTCACTCAGTTTCTACAAGAACCTTGTGGTTGCTTATTTTCTGTGATTATCAATTTAGTAAAATGTTGATTATTTTCTATGTGAAAAGGATCACTCATCTGTTATTCATATATCTGAGGTGTCCCAATTTCTCACTCAAACTAACATGTTAACTTCTTTTAAACTGAGACCTGCAGGTCCTCACATAAATATCAGACTATTTTGAAAGTAACAGAAGCTAAGTTTTCTAGAAAGCAATTGTCATGATTTCTGGCACAAGCCAATGTTTGGAGAGTAATTTTGTTCAGGATCATTGACATTTTGATTTCTAAGAATTTGTTCAAAGAAAAAGTATAGAAAATTAATCTTGAGCCATTCAGACAGCATTTAAGAAGTGAATCTGGAGTAGAGGAGTTGAGGTAGATGTTTAAAAAGAACTATCACAAAAATACAATGGGAGCCAAGAGTATGATTCTAGGCGATTCAGGGAAATACAAGAGGAAAAAATAACTGATTCCTTTGTCTCTTGTCACCCAAGAAGGGGATACAGATAATTTTTTAAAAAATGTTATTTTTATGACCAGAAAACATTTGTTTTATCATAAAAAAGGAAGTTTCTTGGATAGTGCTTCAAGGACTTCAAATTGTACAAACCTTGAAAATGTGTGAAAGGGACCTGTATATAACTGAGGATAAGATTATAAACTCCTCGAGAGCAGTTATCAGGGCTAATCATTAATATAGTTCCCTAAGCTTCTAGGATTTTATTTGTTGCACTATAAATACCTATTGAATGAGTAAACAATGTGAGTAGAAGTATACTCTTTTGTGCATTTTCTGTGTTAAACCCGAGTCATTTTGAAGTAATTTAACTTATTTTCTATTTCTTGCTTCAGTATTTTGACTATAAATTTGAGGCTGATGCTTCTTTTCTTGAGTATAAGCATGACTTGCAGAGAGGGAAAGTGAAACCAGCCGTCGGGGTACAAGTCACTTTACGATAAACAAAACGGGTAGAGAAAAAAACCAACCTACCCACTCCCGCCTTCCAGATTTTTAACTAATGAACTGTGTCTAAGACACCAATAGTAAGTAACTTTTTGTCAACAATATGTTGGTTTGATTAAGCTTGCCCTTCTCTTTATTTTTTGTTGTATTTACTTTTGCAAAATAGTATTTGATTGTTTTAAACTAAGAAAAACAGTGTTGTATATTAATACAATGCACTTTTTTGTTCTTTTATTTCTTGTAGTAAAGACAAGAGGATTTAGCTTTCCTTTTGACATTTAAGTCCAGTAGTAAGAGTTCTTCATCTTTTCCTGTGATCTTGGAAGATTACATGGCTAATGCCTTTAATTGCGCTTCTACCTTACTTTGTAATTGCTGCAATGAAATGGTTTGTGAATTCTGATGGGAAATGAGTTAGGCCAGTAAATAACTTTGTTTGAACATGCACAACATAAACAACTTCAATAATGCTTAGTTGCTTAGATACAGTATGCCAGAAGAATCAATATATTTGTGTACATAATTAGTTTGGCTTGGTAAGTATGCAGTTTTTCTGATGAATTTTCTTTCAACTGTTTTCATAATATGAGCTAGCAGATTGAGTATTTTGTCAACCTAGGAAAAAATAGACAAAATATGTCCTTTAACCTTCAGTAAATGTTTGATATTTAACTTCTGTGCTCTATATTTAGTAATAGGTTATTACTTTTTTGCCTCAAACTGTTTTACTTTGTATACTATGTAC
>NW_012101266.1:1374731-1381017 GCF_000951045.1 Mandrillus leucophaeus | reverse complement strand
AAAAAAAAAAAAAAAAAAAAAAGTGTAAAACTAAAAAGGTACATTAATAATGCCCCTATGAGTTATGAAGTTATTTCTTCTTCTGTTTCCAAAGATAAGAAATGTTTGAAATGATAGCTAGCTCCCTTTGTGCAATGTGTCATATAGCACAGTAATGAAATGAAAATGGGATGTTATCTGTGGAAATCACCCACAAATTTCCATTGTTGTGTTATCTTTTGAAAAATTCAAAGGCAAGCAGGAAGTTCTAGTGTGAAATAAAGATTTGGTCTTTTTGCAAGCCAAGTGTCCAGGAGAAAGTGTATGCTTGTTTCCATACACACAGAAATATTTAAGGAACACATTAACTATTGTTACTGTTCAAGGAGGGGTAAACCAGAATCTAATTTGAAGTATCAAACAAAACATATGGTAGGTTGGAGAAGATACCTATACATCTAAATCACTTTTGTGGTCATAAATATAAAGCCCGATCTAGTTTAATATTTAATCAAAGGATATAATAATTTAATTTCCGAGATCATCCTTCACATACATACCAAGGGAATAGGATTAAGTTACCTCTATAGCACCTTCTTTGCAATAATGTTAGTCTCTAAATGTTAAATTCCTTCTTTCCAAAAATGCTTCATTAAAGTCTTAAATGATAAACAGTTCTAGAGATATTCAAATTTTTATGTTTTAGTATTACATTATTTATTTTGAGAGAAATAAATTTGAGTTGCCTAAATACAACATCCACATTCTAGAATATTAAGTTTTATTATATCTATAGATATTTATGGCAGAATATTTTTATCTTCTATATTAGGAACTCATTTTTCAAATGACTACACTGATGCCAAATTCTGCTTCCTGAAATAGAAACAGTATCAAAAGCTCCAAATGGCTTGGGCATAATTAATCTGAATCATATACTGAATAAGTGTTGTTAATTTGAATTCTCTGTAAAAACATATTTAAATTAGGTACTTAATAGGGCATTTGTATAGACATTTTTCAAGAGCAGTCAATGCACATAGAGTGATGTGTCTGCATCTGTGTTTTGAGACTTCAAAATGTTGTTGATAAAAGTACAGATAGCACCCTGTCATAACACATATGATTGTGTGTTATTCCCATGGTTTTGTTTATAATAACTAATTTGTTGGATTGGTTCTCACAGAACCTACAGAAAGCTAAAAAAAAAAAAATAGTTTGTAACCTCCTAACTTAACATTACAGTGCAAAGTATGAAAGAACAGGTTTGGAACAAGAGACGATAGGTTCAAAAAAACAAATCTTCCTATAGGGCAAGTTATTTAGCCTCTAGGAGTCTAATTTTCTCACCTGTAAAATGTGGTGGGGGCCAGTCATGGTGGCTCATACCTGTAATCCCAACACTTTGGGCGGCCGAGGCAGGCGGATCACGAGGTCAAAAGATCAAGACCATCCTGGCCAACATAGTGAAACCCCGTCTCTACTAAAAACACAAAAATTAGTTGGGCGCGGTGGCGGGCGCCTGTAGTCCCAGCTACTCGGGAGGCTGAGGCAGGAGAACTGCTTGAACCTGGTAGTGCCATTGCACTCCAGCCTGGCGACAAAGTGAGACTCCATCTCAAAAATAATAATAATAATAATAGTGGCAGGACTGTACTTAGAGGGCTATAGTCAGTATTAAACAGTGAATCGAAAACATTTGCCTAAAGCCTGAAACATAGAATATACTCACATGAATGTTAGATAAAAACGATGAAGTGGGTACATAGGAAAGGAGAGAGAAGAGGCAGGTGATATGGAGTGGCGTTAAGTGGTTAGGGTTCGAGTTGCTAAGACTATTAAAACAATTAAGTTGATATTTGACGTCAGGGTTCTTCTTTCCATTTAGTATCTCACTGTAAAAAGACTTGGCAATTTTTATTTTTAAAAAGTGTATTATTCGTTCAACAGTATTTTGGTGTCTCATATGTCATAATCACTGACCCTGGCACTGATAATTCCAATTTCTACCTTCATGGAGGCAGGAGAAGGACATTCTCTCTCTCTCTCTCTCTTTCTCTCTCCTTTACATTTTCTCTGTCTCTGTCTCTGTCTCTCTCTCTCTCTCACTCACACACACACACAGAGTACAACTACGAGTGTGACAAATACCAGGAAGGAGAAGCACTTTATGTGAGGAAAGTATAGGACTGATGATTTGACCTAGTTCTGGAGGTCAGAAAACGTTCACCTGAGGCTGAAAGATAGTGTGAGGCTGCTTTAAGAAGAGAGGGGAGAGCAGAATAACAGCATATGGAAGGCCATATGGAGGGAGAGAGAAGGGAGCACGGGAATACTGCAGAGTAGAATAGGTCATAACTGTTAAATACATTCAGTTACTGTTTTAAACCTCTATAGTTTAAAAGGAATATGCAAAAACTTCCATGTATATTATCTACATTGAATAAAATTTAAAAACCATTGAATATTCAACCAGCGTAGGTAGCCACAAAACATCGTTTTATATTCTCTAAGTTTCTAGTTACTGGAATGTCAGCTATACAAGATATAAATGCACACAGCTTTTTCTCAAACTTCAGAATATGTGGTAAATCCAAGATGAATTATGTCCTTGAAAGGGCTTGAGTTAAATCAATAAAGATAAGCTTCAATTTATATGTTTATATTTTCACAGTTATAGATGTTCATATCTTGTTATGTACTTTATCCAGATGAAGAGCTATCAAGAGAAAACTATGCCAATCTATTAATGTCTTACTTTGAGATATGTAATCACTGGAAAATACTTTTAATATATTTTTGATAATATGCCAATCAATAATGGTCAAGATGATTCATAGTGCTGCTAACTAAAGAATAGGCATGCCCATTACAGAGGCATTTAAAACCTGTCAAGGCTCAATGTGTTTCAGCAGTATTGTGTTAAGCACAGGATGCTGAAAAAAAATGAGTCTACAACCAGATTGTGAATTCCTGGATTATGCATCTGTTATTGTAATGAGCCAGGGCTTGTCTAACCTATTCTGGTTTTAGACTATTTTTAAAGGAGAGGGATTAAATTCTGTGTGCTGTGGTAATTCTACTGAAGTGTTTCAAACTTTTCTCTGTTTATCTTTCTAAGTCAGGAGTCTATGCACAGTTTCCATGATTTTGGTTTGAGTAAGGATATGTTTGCCCCCAAGAGATTTTTCAAGTATTACTGCTTTAAAGTAGCTAAACATTTATCTTTCTTATTAGATGGTGCATTATTAAACGATTATACCATTATATGTCTCACAATGCAAAGGAAGACCTGCACAAGTAAACATGTCTACTTTCTTAAAAGGCACTAAGAGATTTTAAGTGAGCATGAGGTACAGATTATTAACATACTTTAAAATATACCTGTTATTATATCTCCTGATATAGGTTCTTTGGATCCATTATTATTTCTGGAGCCCTGCTATGTGAAGTCTGATGTAGCAAAATAACAATAATGGTGCTGATGATAGATGTTCATTGTTATTACATGCAGACTACATGTTAAGCAATGTTCTAAGTGCTTTACAATCCTTACAACTGTCTCATTATCTGTCCCTTTCCAGAGATGAGGACACTGAGACACAAAGTCCCTTAATAATTAAATTTATAACATTCATTCACCCCATTTTCTCCAGAGTTAACTTCTTAAACTACAGTGTTGATTACTTCCCTCCACTAGTTAAAACTCCTGAGCATCAGCTCATTCCCTCCAGGACACAATTGTTGATTTTCAGAAAGGAATATAAAACATTCCATAATCCAGTCACCCACCAGTATCATGTCTTGACACATATATCATAGTCGTGAAGGGCTAGATAAATGCAGATACCTGGGCTCACCCCAAACAATAAAATCTAGGTCTCAGAGAGGTGGACCCAGAGACTAGCAGCATTTTTACAGCCTCTTCTGGTTTTGCCTTCTGCAGACAGAGCACCACAGTCCTCTGTACACGTAGTGCAGGGATCTACGAAATTCAGTGATCAAGAATGACTTGTATTTCCCCCAAGGCATCACACCTTTGCACCCATGATTCTTGAAGTTTAGAATGCCTTCTACCTTGTCTCCTGGCTTTTTCAGTACCAAGTTCAGATGTGAACTCTTTGGAGAAGTATTTTCTGACTTTGGCAGAGTTCACCACTCATCTCCTGCCTTACCTCTGTTTTGTGTGCATTCGTTATTAAATCCTTACTACAGTGAGTTATAAATGGGAGAGTAAGTCTCTCCCTTGTGGAATCTTTAAGGATTCCTCCATTCTGGCTGTGGAAATTACACTTGGAGAGATATATGAAATCAAAGGATTTATTATCCTCAGAGGTCCTAGAGAGGGAGGGCCACCAAGGGAGCATGCCGACCCAAGCAGGTGGGGGATGGAGCAAAACAGCGAGGACCTGTGTGGAAGTGCCTGTTTTGGGCGTCAGGGTAGAGTACACAAGCAGAATGTATGAAGGCATTTCAGTGGTGCATTTGGTTGCCACTAGGACGATAGTCAGGGGAAGGCAAAAAGGGAACTTGTGATAGAGACCAGCCTTACCAGGCTGATACACTAGGTCGCCTGGGTGGGGTGCTCAATCCCTGTTTGTGGGGATGTTGAGGAATCAGGAAACATGAAATTTTGAAAATTCATAATACATACCGTGCCATCATTTATTGACTTTTCTTTCTTTCTTTCTTTCTTTTTTTTTTTTTTTTTTTTTTTTTGAGATGGAGTCTTGCTCCCATCACGCAGGGTAGAGTGCAGTGGCGTGATCTCGTCTCACCGCAACCTCTGCCTCCTGGGTTCAAGCGATTCTCCTGCCTCAGCCTCTCGAGTAGCTGGGATTATAGGTGCCCGTCACCACACCCGGCTAATTTTTGTATTTTTAATAGAGACAGAGTCTCTCCATGTTGGCCAGGCTGGTCTCGAACTCCTGACCTCAGGTGATCCACCCGCTTCGGCCTCCCAAAGTGCTGGGATTACAGGCGGGAGTCACCGTGCCTGGCCTATTTATTAACTTTCTGTCTCTCTCACCAGAAAGACAACTGGACATAAATTTGCAGACACATTCCTGTGGTGGTTCTTCCCACATTTTCTTCTTCAGGTCCCAGTTTTTTGTATAAGCAAGCATATTCTTTTCTGGTCTAAGCTGGTCTCCAACTTACCTCATTTGTTCCCTACAGATTCAGCTAGACACTGCTTCTGTCATCTATATATCTATTTGCAGAGCTTTTAGACTTTGTAATTGTTTGATGTTCAGGTTTAAACTAAGTAATAGCAACAAATGTATGAAATATTGACCAGTCTGCGCCCTTCTCCTGTCTTAAATTAGTGCTTCTCAAATTGTCACATACATACAAGTTGTGAAAATTTTGTTAAAAATTCAGATCCTGGGGCAGGGTCTGGGAGTACACATTTCTAACATATTGTTTGAGTACTAAGGTAGACATCACTAAATACTCACAATAACCTAATGAAGTAGGTAATAAAATTAACCCACATCTTCCAGATGAGGAAACTGAAGCAAAGAGAGATTAAATAAATCGCCCAAAGTCACAAGTGAATATGTGGCACTGCCAGAACTGAACCTGCATTCTTAGGCTCCAGAGCATGGGCTTTTGACTGCCACTCTACACAGCCTCTAAGATCAGCAGTCTTGCCTCCCACACGTATACAGCTTCGGCTCTTCGTGTTCCCAGATCCTGTGGCACTTATCCATATGATTTTGGAAGGTAAGGAAGTGCTGGCTCTTTCTTCACTGCAAAATAGATTTTTTGAGTTGCCTGGGAATGCAGTTCCTTTTCTCCGAAGGAGTGGTGAAGGGGTAGAGGCAAAGAGAAATGGTTTAGATCAGTGGTTTCAATATTGTCACAACTTAGATTCTTGCTTCATCACATTTCAAATACAAACATAAAAATACAAATAGGCCTTGTTTCCACCCTCTTCTGGAAGGGCTACTGATTGCGTGATCCACTAACTCTTGGGTCAGACAGAAGATTGATTGATTGAGTCCTCTGAGTTCACATATATCAGTATAAGAATAGCTGAATTGTTTCCTTAGATGGATATTATAAAAATAACCAAAAGGTTTCTTTACAAGGTTACTTGTAGACAAATAAATAAACTATATTCAGGATCACTAAACAGTAATATATGAAAGTAAATATATATATAATACAATTATATGGTTCTATCATTTATTCTAATCCTGCCTCAATAGGGAATTGGAGAAACTTTCCTAACTGGGACACTTCATAAAAAATACAGATTTCTGGTCCTAAGGCTTTGAACCAAATGACTGGGCAGGGAGCC
>NW_012101266.1:1360131-1373816 GCF_000951045.1 Mandrillus leucophaeus | reverse complement strand
AAGAACCTTGTGGTTGCTTATTTTCTGTGATTATCAATTTAGTAAAATGTTGATTATTTTCTATGTGAAAAGGATCACTCATCTGTTATTCATATATCTGAGGTGTCCCAATTTCTCACTCAAACTAACATGTTAACTTCTTTTAAACTGAGACCTGCAGGTCCTCACATAAATATCAGACTATTTTGAAAGTAACAGAAGCTAAGTTTTCTAGAAAGCAATTGTCATGATTTCTGGCACAAGCCAATGTTTGGAGAGTAATTTTGTTCAGGATCATTGACATTTTGATTTCTAAGAATTTGTTCAAAGAAAAAGTATAGAAAATTAATCTTGAGCCATTCAGACAGCATTTAAGAAGTGAATCTGGAGTAGAGGAGTTGAGGTAGATGTTTAAAAAGAACTATCACAAAAATACAATGGGAGCCAAGAGTATGATTCTAGGCGATTCAGGGAAATACAAGAGGAAAAAATAACTGATTCCTTTGTCTCTTGTCACCCAAGAAGGGGATACAGATAATTTTTTTAAAAATGTTATTTTTATGACCAGAAAACATTTGTTTTATCATAAAAAAGGAAGTTTCTTGGATAGTGCTTCAAGGACTTCAAATTGTACAAACCTTGAAAATGTGTTAAAGGGACCTGTATATAACTGAGGATAAGATTATAAACTCCTCGAGAGCAGTTATCAGGGCTAATCATTAATATAGTTCCCTAAGCTTCTAGGATTTTATTTGTTGCACTATAAATACCTATTGAATGAGTAAACAATGTGAGTAGAAGTATACTCTTTTGTGCATTTTCTGTGTTAAACCCGAGTCATTTTGAAGTAATTTAACTTATTTTCTATTTCTTGCTTCAGTATTTTGACTATAAATTTGAGGCTGATGCTTCTTTTCTTGAGTATAAGCATGACTTGCAGAGAGGGAAAGTGAAACCAGCCGTCGGGGTACAAGTCACTTTACGATAAACAAAACGGGTAGAGAAAAAAACCAACCTACCCACTCCCGCCTTCCAGATTTTTAACTAATGAACTGTGTCTAAGACACCAATAGTAAGTAACTTTTTGTCAACAATATGTTGGTTTGATTAAGCTTGCCCTTCTCTTTATTTTTTGTTGTATTTACTTTTGCAAAATAGTATTTGATTGTTTTAAACTAAGAAAAACAGTGTTGTATATTAATACAATGCACTTTTTTGTTCTTTTATTTCTTGTAGTAAAGACAAGAGGATTTAGCTTTCCTTTTGACATTTAAGTCCAGTAGTAAGAGTTCTTCATCTTTTCCTGTGATCTTGGAAGATTACATGGCTAATGCCTTTAATTGCGCTTCTACCTTACTTTGTAATTGCTGCAATGAAATGGTTTGTGAATTCTGATGGGAAATGAGTTAGGCCAGTAAATAACTTTGTTTGAACATGCACAACATAAACAACTTCAATAATGCTTAGTTGCTTAGATACAGTATGCCAGAAGAATCAATATATTTGTGTACATAATTAGTTTGGCTTGGTAAGTATGCAGTTTTTCTGATGAATTTTCTTTCAACTGTTTTCATAATATGAGCTAGCAGATTGAGTATTTTGTCAACCTAGGAAAAAATAGACAAAATATGTCCTTTAACCTTCAGTAAATGTTTGATATTTAACTTCTGTGCTCTATATTTAGTAATAGGTTATTACTTTTTTGCCTCAAACTGTTTTACTTTGTATACTATGTACATGTTTGTATATTTTTTACTGGAGTCGGGAAACACTAACTTGATTAAAGCTTTGGTTTCTCAATTTGTTGATAACAACATATAAAACCCTCTATTGTGCATTCTTATTTCTTTAAAAAAGACAAATATTTCAATCTAACTTATAGCTAGAAGTGGCTCATTAAAGCACATCTTACTCTGCATTTTCTTTTTGAATTTTTTGGCAGAAAAATTTACCAATGCAGAAACTTCGTACATAGTATTATTTTAATTCCTAGAAGGAAAACATTAAATAAATATAATAAAGTCATATAAATATATATTGATTATATATAAAATCACATAGTAAAGGACATGATTGTATTATGTTAGTCAATCTTTGTGAGATAATTCAAATTTAAATTAATATTCTAAAATTTTTCAGAGCTTATTTTCCTGTTCTCAGAAAATAAAAACACCCCTAAGTAGTAATATTGTTCATGATGGTGTTTTTGCCCTTGTTAAGTCATTTTCTGCTTTAAATTGTCATATTGCTCAATTGGTATTAATTTCTTTTTAAGGAAGAATTGAAAACTCAAGCAGAAAAAAATAAGTGAAGAACAAAAGGCCAAATGCTGAACATTGAATTAAGTTGGTGGAAGTGAAAAAATTTTAATGTGTAAAAGATGGCATTAAAACTGCTTTTGCACACTGCCTTTGACAGAGAGAGAAGCCAAAGGGGTTTGTTAGGAGTATAAGAAGGAGGTTTAAAAGTATTCAATAGAAATTAAATGAGAGGCACATTAGACCATTTTAAGTAATCTCATGTGGATATGAGGAAATTAAAGCAATTAAACAATCTGGTGGTGCATAGTGAAAGCCAAGTAGGATCTCCATTTCTTTCTAATGTTTAAAAATAGCTTCACATTGAATGGTGGTTTATGTCCTCCAAGGTTAAACTTACACAAGTATTAGACAGTTCCTCACCAGCAATGCTCTGGTTGATGCCCTCGCTCCATATGTTCTCCAGCACTGCCCCTTATAACTCATCCCCTTCATCCCTTCCACACACAAATTCCAGGTTAATTTTGCCTTTCTGAACATCTGGCAGGTTTTATTGGCTGTCTACCTGGTAGCCATTACCTCTTTTTCTTTGCTAATATCATAATTGAGTTAGAACTGCAAAACACCCAATGCAGAGTCTTAAATCATGATTGGTCTCCCGTGATAATGGCAACCTAGTCTCTCTTGTGACATATGACCAAGTTCTGGCCACAGAGATGTAGTTAAATATGTGCTGAGTACTTCTGGAATATATTTTTCTCACTGAGAAAGCTGCATAAGGAGCAATTTACTGTATGAATGTATGAAAATATGAAGCCATAGGAAAAATGTCAACATACTGAGGGTGGTTGAGTAGAAGAAGACTAAAAGCTTAAGACTTGGAAATGCTTAGTTCTGGACTTCTTAAGAAAACAATAAATACTTTATGGCATAAGCCACTATTAATTGGCTTTTTTTTTTGGTGATTGGTTGCAAATACATTCTATATATACATTCTGTCTCCCTGTTTAGCATTTATTTTCCCTTCCTCTCATAACAGTAACTTGATATTCCTTTGAAACTATTCCTCTACTGTCCTCAGTGCACATATAGATGACATATATTTAAGCCAGTCTACACACTCCATGCTCCCCAGCCCTTCAGCCATAATGATTGCTTCATAGATAAACATATAACTTAGCTGAGACAAGTAAGAATCAGGTCCAGAATGCTAGTTAGAACTTTTGGGGAAGAGATTTTTGTTTTGTTTTGTTTTCTGTTGCAATTTAATCAAAGAAGACATAAACTGGGAGCTATCACAAATAAATATTCTATCCATAAGGGAAGCCTAAAAAGAGGAAGGTAGAACTGTGATACACACGAGATTCTTAAAACAATCCTTGAGACTGCAGTCTGTGGTACTGCGGAATCTTTTGTAGTTTAGTCGATACCTTTTTAAAAAAGTTAAACTTAAGTCATACTGAATTAAAAGGAATCTATCTTCCCTCTGGCACTTAATTCGTTCATCACTTTTCGTATACTGAACTAAATGATAGCTATCTGGGAATATCTCATTTCTTTTGCTAATGTGTAAGCTTCCTAGGTATAAACCTGATATTTCACTCAGCACAATTCTCTGCCTTTTATTTAGTAGACACACCATAAATATCTGTGGAATTGATATAAATCTCAAAAATTCCGTATATATTGGGATGACAGCCAATGTGAGATTTTCTAAGAATTTTCTTAGAATTGCAGTGTCATATTCTGAAAGTGCGATTCTCCCTTGTCACATATATCTGTGCTTCATAACTGCTCAGGGAAATTTGTGTACAACTTTCTCCCTTCTTACCTATAATTTATCCTAAATTGTATTTTTAATGGGAAAAACTAACACTTTATTCTATCTTATGACTGGTCTGCAACTTTAAACTGCTCAAATTCTCAGTTTTCCATTTTTATCATTCTGTAATCTCTCTCTCTCTCTCTCTCTCTCTCTCTCGTCTCTTTCCTTCTATAGCCACTGCTCCTCCTCTTTTCTCTCTGTCCCTCCATAGCCACTGCTTTGCTTAGGAATCTCATAAATCTTATAGCCCAAACCCCTACCCTTCCCAGCATCTACTAATTACTGTTTTAGCTTCTACTTCTATGAAATCAACTATTTTAACTTCCACAAGTAAGTGAGAACACATAGGATTTATGTTTCAATGCCTGGTTTATTTCACTTAATATGGTGTCCTCCAAGCTCATCCATGTTGCTGAGAATGACAAGTTTTTTTTTTTTTCTTTTTTAATCACTAAATTGTATTATATTGTTTATATATTTCACCTTTTCTTTATTCATCTGTTGATGTATACTTAGGTTGATTCCACATCTTAACTATTGTGAATAGTGCTTCAATAAACGTGGAAGTACAGATATTTCTTTGACATACTGATTTTCTTTATTTTGGATTTATTCTCAGTATTGGGATTGCTGGATCATATAGTAGTTACATTTTTAGTTTTTTTAAAGGAACTTTCATACTGTTTTCTATAATAGCTGAGCTAATTTACATTTCTACCAACAGTCTTCAAGAGTTCCCCTTCTCTCCATTCTCAATAGTATTTGTTATTTTCTGTCTTTTTATTAGTCATTCTAACTGGCATGAGATGATATCTCATTGTAGTTTTGATTTGCATTCCTGATTATTAGTGATGCCGAGGATTTTTATTCATATACCTGTTGACCATTTGTATGTCTTCTTTTGAAAAATGTGTATTCAGTTAATTTGTCCATTTTAAAATTGAATTATTTGGGTTTTATTCTGATGTTGAGTTGTTTTGAATTCCTTGTATATTCTGGTTATTAATCCCAAATGAAGAATTTCTAAATATTTTTCTTATTATACAGGTTGCCTCTTCATTCTGTTGTTTCCTTTGCTTTACAGAAGTTTTTAGTTTGATATAATCCCATTTGTCTATTTTTGCTTTCATTGTCTCTGCTTTTAAGGTCATTTCCAGGAAGTCCTTGTCCCAGACTAATGTCCTGAAGCATTTTAAAATTTTTTCTAATAGTTTCATAGACTTGGGTCTAACATTAAAGTTTTATCTATTTTGAGTTGATGTTTATATATGGAGAGAAATTAGCATCGAGTTTCGTTGTTCTGCCTATGGATATCCAGTTTTTCCAGCATCATTTATTGAAGACTGGACTTTCCAGTCTCATTTAGTTAATGTTCTTGGAGGCTTTGTTGAAAATCAGTTGGCTATAAACATGTGGAATTATTTCTGGGTTCTTTACTCTATTGGTCTATGTGTCTGTTTTTATGTCAGTACCATGCGGTTTTGGTTAGGTAGCATTGTAGTATATTTTGTAGTCAGGTCGTGTGATGCCTCCAGCTTTGTTTATGTATTTATTATTTTTGCTCGGGATTGCTTTGGCTATTTGGGGTCTTTTGTGGTTCCATATTAATTTTAGTATTTTTTTCTATTTCTGTAAAAAATGTCATTGGTATTATTTTGATAGAGATTGCATTGAATCTGTAGATTACCTTTGGAAATATGGTCATTTTTTGCAATATTTATTTTTCCAATTCATTAACATAGGATGTGTTTCCACTGTTTTGTGTCTTTTTCAATTTCTTCCATCAGTGTTTTATAATATTCTTTTTAGAAATGTTTCACCTTTGTGGTTAAATTTTATTTATATATATTTTATTTTGATTTTGTAGCTATTGTAATTGAAATTGTTTTCTTGATATTTTTCCTGCTAGTTAGCTGTTGATGTATAGAAATGCTACTGAATTTTATATGTTGATTTTGTATCCAGCAACTTTTCTGCATTTGGTTATTAGCTCTAAGGTTTTTTGGTGGAGCTTTTAGGGTTTTCTTATATGTATAATTATATTGTCTGCAAACAAGGACACTTTGACTTTCTCTTTTCCAATTTAGATGCCCTGTATTTCATTCTTTTGCATCATTGTTCTGACTAGAACTTCAAGTACTATGTTGAGTAATAGTAGTGAAAGTGGGCATACTTGTCTTGTTCTAGTTATTAGAGGAAAGATGTTTGATGTTTGTTGTTGTGTGATGTATGATGTATATGTATCATATATGGCCTTTATTGTGTTAAAGTACATTCCTTCTGTACCTCATTTGTTGATAATTTTTATTATGAAATAATGTTACATTTTATCAAATACTTTTTCTTCATCTATTGAGATGATCATATTATTTGTATCCTTCAGATCTCCTGGGTAAATCTCACTCGATCATGGTAAATAATCTTTTTAATGTGCTGTTGTATTCAGTTTGTTAGTATTTTGTTGAGGATTTTTGCATCTGTGTTCATCAGGGATATTGGCCTATGTTTTGTTGTTGTTGTGTCATTGTCTAGTTTAGGTATCAGAGAATGTTGGCCCTAAAAATGAGTGTGAGGGAATTCCCTCCTCTTCAATTTTGAAAGAGTTTAAGAATTAATATTAGTTTTTCTTTAAATGTTTGGTAGAATTCATCAGTGATGCCACCAAGTCCTGGGGTTTTATTTGATGAGATACTTTTTATCACTGATTTAATCTTGTAACTTGGAATTGGTCTGTTCAGCTTTTCTATTTCTTCTTGGTTCAATCTTGGTAGGTATACGTGCCTGGGAATTTATTCATTTTCTCTAGGTTTTCCATTTTATTGACTGTATAGTTGTTCATAATAGTCTCTAATGATTCTTCATATTTCCGTGGTAGCATTGGTAATGTTTCCTTTTTCGTTTGTGATTTTATTTGAGTATTTTTTCTTTTTTCTTAGTTTGTCTAGCTAATGGTTTTTCAATTTTGTTTATCTTTTCAAGAATCCAACATTTCCTTTTCTTGATATTTTGTTTTGTTCATTTAGTCTCATTTAATTCTGCTCCATTCTTTATTATTTATTTCTCTCTACTAATTTGGGGTTTGGTTTGTTGTTTTTGCTTTTCTAGTTCCTTGAGATGCATTGTTAGGTTATTAGAAATCTTTCTACTTTTTGATGTAGGCATTTATTGCTATACATTCGCCTCTTAATTCTGCTTTTGCTGGATCCCATAGCTTTTGGTACAGATGTTTTGGTTTTTGTTTGTTTCAGGAAAATTTTTATTTTTTTTCCTTAATTTCTTCCTTGATCCATTGATTATTCAGGAGCATGTCATTTAATTGACATGTATTTGTATAGTTTAAAATGTTTCTCTTGTTGATTTCCAGTTTTGTTTCTTTGTGGTCAGAAAAAAAATGGTACAATTTCAGTTTTATTATATTTGTTGAAACTTGTTTGGTGATCTAACATGTGGTTTGCCTTCGAGTAAATTTTGTATGCTGATGAAAACAATGTGTATTCTGTGGGTGTTGGATGAAACCTTCTGTAAATATTTGTTAGGTCCATTTGGTGTCAACTGCAGTCTAAATTCCATGTTGATTTTCTGTATAGATGATCTATCCAATGCTAAGAGTAAGATGTTGAAGTCCCAGCTATTACTGTATTGAAGCCTATCTTTCCCTTTAGATCTAATCATATTTCTTTTATGTATCTGGGTGCTCTGGTGTGGGATGCATATATATTTAAAATTGTTAATATCTTGCTGAATTAATTACTTTATCATTATGTAATAAACTTCTTTGCCTCTTTTTGCAGTTTTTGGCTTGAACTCAGTTTTATCTGACACAGATACAGCTACTTTGTTTGCTTTTGGTTTCCCTTTGCGTGGAATACTTTTTCTGTCCCTTCATTTTTAGTCTATAGGAAGCATATAGGTGGGTAATATATTTTTTAATCCATTTGGCAGGTTCTTATCTTTTAAATGGGGGAACTTAATCTTTTGTCCCTTTTGTCCTATTGTAAACAGTCACTTTATATATTTTTCTTTTTTATTTTTGGAGGGCTAGGCTGGTGCCAGTCACACCTCCATGGATAGGAACAAAGTCTAGTTTTATTTTCAGTAATCCCACAGAGGCTACAAAGCTTTGTGAAAACACTAAACATTTGTCTGTTCAGGCTCTTATCTTTAATTATTCCCTGTGTGTTTTACAGATATGAAATAAAATAATAATTTGGTGATTGGAAAACATCAAAGAGCATCTCATGAACTATTTGCTTATGATACATGGTCTTTCAAAATTAAACACTAATGACTCACATTTGGCCTCTTAATAATCTTTCTATCTGATATGAAACTAAAGGTTTTAGTACATAATCTGGGAGAATAGATTATGTCAAGACCTTTACTATATGACTACATTTAGAAAGACAATTTTTCTGGGCCTGATCAGTGGTTCTTTAGGTTATAAGTAAAACAGTTGTAGTCAAGTGGGCCAGACAAAAAGTATACATGCACACATATGCAAATATGTGTGCATTGTACATATACACACGTATTTCTATTTGTATCAACACAAATAAAGACTTTTGTTTCTGTTTCTGTTTAGTAAATTTGTGCCTTGCGTCTCTGCCTTTCCCCTCGTGAAGTATCTCTCAATTTTGCATTATAATTTTCCCATCTCACCTCAGCTACACAATCACTTATTTGAATTTTGAGCTCTAAATTTTGTAGCAATATGTGCAGCTTACACCTTTACTATATATTAATTTCTAAATAATAAGACAGTTGATTTTGGGGGCAGGGAATATGACTTAAAAATATCTTCTCTTTTTTATTTGTATCTACTCTACACCACCTAGTTATCTTTCTCCTGCTTTCAACAATTTCGGATAGTGAATTTTCATTTAGAAATTATGTTTATGACCTAAATCCCACTGGGAAGTTACTCTAGTAAGTTATAATCAGCATAGTTTTGTCTGTTTTATTATTTTTTCAGTTTTGGAAATTCTGCTGTTTTGGCCACATTTAATGTAGTTAGGGACCATCGCTGTAAAGAAGTATTTGACAAAGTCTAACCTAAATTTCTCTTGAGACATTTTAAAAACATGCACATATAATCCAAAATCTCATTATTATGAACATTAGTCAGATTATTTAAGTTCTGAATAAACTAGTCTTAAGCTGAACTCTGTCTTCATCTTTTTAAAAAAGAGATATTAACAAGCATTAAAAGAACCCTGAAGAGAAACCTAGTGTGTAATTCAATAAAATCTATCACATGTAGAAATCCTCTTGACCAGAAATTCAAAGCACATTTTTTTATTACTACACTTTATTCCTTAAAAATAGCAAATGATGGAAGCTCAGGATCTAGAGACTTACTGCTGCAGTTTGATCCCTGCCTCTGTAACTTACCTACTGTAGGACCATGCGCAGGTTACTTATCATCTCTGCACTTAATTTTTTTCATACTTAAGATGAGGATGATAATGTACCTTTCTTCTCAGATTGTTCTGAAGATAAAATATGATAACAAACATAAAGTATGTCTATAAAAATGCTTGTAATTTCATAAACATTATAAAGTTAAATTCATTAACAAGCATGAGTAATTTACTTATGCACAAATTCTAGTGACTTTGCTATTTACTGACATATTCTCAATATATTATTAGTTTTTTTTATCCTCAGTTAGCTTTAAGCATGTTTCTAGCTCTCCAAAATATAATGTCTTATGTATGAAATACTAATGTGAGCATTTTATATGTTATATAATCCTTACAAATGCTAAATATCATTAGTTTTTTTGCAGAAGGTGTACCAGGATCCAAAGATTTAAAAATATGTCCAGCTTCTAATGAAAATATTAGAACTAACATTTTACATAAGAACGAAAAAATATATAATAACTAAAATAAAGAACTCAAAGCAGGGGCTAACAGTAGATTTCATCACATCTGTGATTTCTAGGTCTACTTCTATTTATGAAGTTATCTCCTGGTTAAAAGCATTATTTTTCAGCTTCTTTGCAATTCTAATAATTTTATTATATACTGGACATTATGAATTATACATAGTTGAATGTCTAGATTTTGTCATTTTGTTTCATTAATGATTTGGGGGGCATTGTTTCTGCAATCAGTTAATTTGCTTGCAAATAATTTGTTTCTTTTAAGAGCTGTTTAAAGTTTCTGTAAGGAGGATCTAAAACAGCCATTAATTTGGCACTATATTAGGTTTACACACAAGGTGTGGTTTTTATAGGGTCTCTCCCAATGCCCTGAGTATTCAGCAGGGTCTCTCTTAGTCCTTTGTATTCATGCTCTTGTAGTTATTCAGATTCTTACTCCAGCATTTACTTTTTCGTTGGCCACTGGGAGTCTTGTCCTGCAGAAGTGAAGCTTAATATTTGGCTAAATATTCAAGCAGACTCTCTGTGAAGATTTGTGAAAGTCTTATGCTGCACAACTCCCTTCTTTCCCACAGTCTTCCTCAATCATTCCAACCATTTCACTACCTTTGAACGCCACTTTCTGTCTCCTCAATTCAGTGAGACTGCCATACTCATCTTTGTAACCCCCACTACTACCACCTCCAAAAATTGTCTCTAGGAAAAAAGCCAAAGCAATCATGGAGTTTAAGTGTCTCTCAAAGCTCTCAGTTCAGTGTGGTCTGCTGTACAACCTCTGAAGCAAGTTATTACATATACTTTGCCCAGCTGTACAGTTATTTATGGTGGACAAACATGTTCAATACCAGTTACCCATAAAGGTTAGAAGTGGAAGTATATATTATTAGTGTTTTTATAAATATTTTTCTCTTGTTTATTTTACACTGGTTACTTACTCATATGTTACTGTTGCTCCTTAAATATAAATAATTTGGGTGAAGATAACAGTGTAGTTTAAAAGTTTGTAAGAGACATTCAGTTTTGTCCATAATAACTCATAGCCTAGTTCATGTTTCTTTTGACATTTCCACTGATTGTAAATACATGTGTGTATTGACATGTGTGTGTGTGTTTAACTGAAAGATGAAATAATAACATTGAGAGCTTCAAATACTTAGTCTATGCAAAAGAAAACTGTAAGGTTGTTTCCCTTGGTCATTGTGATATTGTGCTCCTGAATTTTCATTATGTGTGGGATTTTTACCATGCTTACCTAGAAACAGAAAAGCAATAAATGCAACATGAGCTTTGAATTCATTGTATTTTGTTTGTTTTTCATTCGTTCTTCTTTTCTTCCTTTCCTTTCCTCTTTTCCTTCCTTCCTTCCTTCTTTTCTCTTTTCTTTCTTAACTTTACTTTTCTTTCTTCTTTCCTTCCTTTCATTTTCTTTCTTTTCTTTTTTCTTTTCTTTCTTTACTTTTCTTTCTTTTCTTCTTTCCTTCCTTTCCTTTCTTTTCCTTCTTTTTCTTTTCTTCTCTCTCTCTTTTTCCTATTTTTTCTCTCCTTTCTTTTCTTTATTTCTATCTTTCTTCCATTTTTTGAGACAGGGTCTCTTTCTGCCTCCCAGGTTGGAGTGCAATGGCGCAGTCTTGGCTCACTGCTACCTCTGCTTCCTGGGCTCAGTTGGTCCTTCTGCCTCAGCCTCCTGAGTAGCTAGGACCACCACCATGCCTGGCTAATTTTTTTGTAGAGATGGGATTTTGTCATGTTGACCAGGCTGGTTTGAACTCCTGGGCTTCAGAGATCCATCTGCCTCAACTTCCCAAATTGGTGGAATTGCAGGTGTGAGGCACTGCACCTGGCCTCCATAGATTTTTTTTTCTGTCATATAATAAAATGTATTATTCATGACTGAAAGAATTTTTGTATCCTTCATTTTTCTCATTAGTTTTCAGATCAGCAGAATTAGAACATGAGTGAAGAAAATGAAGCTACAAATTAAAATAAGATAAAACATAGAAGTAAAAACCCTTTAACATTGCTAAAACAGAAAAAGTTTGATACTTACTAATGTTCCAATATGAAAGTAATATAACAGCATCACCGGGATTAATCTGTTCCCTGAGTCATACTATTGCTTCCAGATGATATATTGATGCTTTCACAAAGGTAAAATGCCATTTCCTAAGAGGAATACTAATTTAGAGGATGTGGTTCACTCATCTATTCAGGAGATGGTAAGAAACCTCCCTGGGCTTTATACAATCAGCTATTGCCTTGGAGCCGCTTCTTCTTAACACCTGAGAAACTTAAAGCAAATTACTTAATCCCTCTAGGTCTCCGTTTTCTCATTCATACAATGGGGGATAATAAAGTATTACATTATAAGGTTATTGGAAAATTTCATTATATTTAATCTTTATCATATTTAATATGAAAATCATTTAAAAGGCATGGGGTTTTAAGGCTGTAACAGTTGCAGTTTTCTCCATTCTGTTTAAAAATCTTGTGCCTTTTCCTATATTCTTAGTTCCTAGATGATATAGGTCTAAGATCTTTAGAAGATGCTAAGCCGTGGCTATCATTAGTCTTCTGGCATATACTTGATGCCCTCTTACTCACCCCACCCTTCATGCTTTAGATATCTCCTCTCATTAGTACCTCTACCCAGTTTTTGATTAGGTATATATTTATTTCTATGTAACAAATCACTTCAGAGTTTAGTAATTTAAAACTATAACAGTTATTATTTCCTACAATATTGCGCATCATGTATTTAAACAGGGTTCAGGTGAAGGATTGCAGAACTGGAGTCAATAATCTGTGTGGTGTTTCAGTGCTATGCCATGTGGTCTCTTCCTTTCCAATAGGGAAGTCTGGCATGAACTTTCTTAAAGTATGCGTGGGCTGTAAGAGAATTTCAAGGGAACATGCCCCATTATGCAAGTGATTATTAATGCTCTGTTTACATCATGCTTGCTACTATACCACTGGCTATGGAAGTCATATAGTCAAGCTCAAAATCAATGTCTGGTGTCACTTATTAAGAGCATAAGTACCAGGGGACATGGTTTATTGGCAGCCAGCAATGAAATAGTCTGCCATAGTGGCTATCATGGGAATTAAATAGTGTGAAAGTTAATAGCTTTTATAAATAACCCTTATACTGTAATTCAGTAAGTCTTAAATTACCGTCCAAAGATGTCCAATAGTTCAAAGGCAGCAGCTTAACAAATATTGATGTAATTCATTGTACGAATTAGAACATCATGTCGTAACATTTGAGGAAATACCTTTTAATGAGAAACAAAGTGAATCACAATATGAAACTATCCTTTTTCCTCCTTGAAGACAGTGGGATGCTCTAGGAAGACTCTCAGGAAGAGAAGTCTAGTATTAGGTCTATTACATTTATTAGTTTATGAACAAATGTTTATTTTTCTGGGCCTCAGTTTCCTTTTCTATAAAATTAGACATTTGTCCTGATGGTCACAAGGAACACTTCCAGCTCTACATTTTCATGTGTTTCTTAGTCTTAGTGAAATGGCTAATGTGGTTTGAAAATGTTTTTCAGTCTTCCTCAGGCAGTAGTAATGGGAAGTAATACTCTCTGATTTTCTTTTGCCTTTCTGGGAAATGCTTATTTCACTGTCAACAACTTTTATATGAAAGAAGTTTCTGGTCACAGTTGGCCTCACTCAGCAGCACAATTGGCAATTGCAAAATCGTTGAACAAACCCAGATGCCCATCAAGAAA
>NW_012101266.1:1359687-1360081 GCF_000951045.1 Mandrillus leucophaeus | reverse complement strand
CTTTTTCCTCCTTGAAGACAGTGGGATGCTCTAGGAAGACTCTCAGGAAGAGAAGTCTAGTATTAGGTCTATTACATTTATTAGTTTATGAACAAGTGTTTATTTTTTTGGGCCTCAGTTTCCTTTTCTATAAAATTAGACATTTGTCCTGATGGTCCCAAGGAACACTTCCAGCTCTACATTTTCATGTGTTTCTTAGTCTTAGTGAAGTGGCTAATGTGGTTTGAAAATGTTTTTCAGTCTTCCTCAGGCAGTAGTAATGGGAAGTAATACTCTCTGATTTTCTTTTGACTTTCTGAGAAATGCTTATTTCACTGTCAACAACTTTTATATGAAAGAAGTTTCTGGTCACAGTTGGCCTCACTCAGCAGCACAATTGGCAATTGCAAAATCG
>NW_012101266.1:1357955-1359557 GCF_000951045.1 Mandrillus leucophaeus | reverse complement strand
GAATACTACTCAGCCATAAAAAGTAATGAATTAACGGCATTTGCAGTGACCAGCATGAGATTGGAGATTATTATTCTAAGTGAAATAACTGAGGAATGGAAAACCAAATATTGTATGTTCTCACTGATATGTGAGAGCTAAACTATGAGTTCACAAAGTCATAAGAATTATGCAATGGACTTTGGGGACTTGAGGGGAAGGATGGAAAGGGGGAGAGGGATAAAAGACTACAAATAGGGTACAGCGTACACTGCTTGGGTGATAGTTGCACCAAAAATCTCACAAATCACCACTAAAGAACTTATGTAGTCAAATACCACCTGTATGCCAATAACCTATGGAAAAAAAAAAAAAGCAAATTCTATTGACCCTTAACAATGTGGCTGTTAAAGGTGCTGATCTCTGTCTGCACAGCTGAAAATCTACATATTGCTTTGACGCCACAAAAACTTAACTACTATTAGGTTATTGTTGATCAGAAGCCTTACCAATAACATAAACAGCAGATTAATACATATTTTATATATGTATTATATAATGTATTCTAACAATAAAGTAAGCTAGAGAAAAGAAAATGCGATTAAGAAAATCATAAGAAGGAGAAAATATATTTGTTATTCCTTAAGTGGAAGTGGATCATTGTAAAGATCTTCATCCTTTTCGTCTTCATGGAGAATGGCTGAATAAAACAAGAAAGAGGAGGGGTTGGTCTCGCTGTCTCAGGGATGGCAGAGCTGGAAGAAAATGTGTAAGTGGACTCACACAGTTCAAACCTGTGATTTACAGAAACCAACTGTAGTATTTACCTGTTTAATTTTGAGGAGCTATACTCAGCCAAAAACAATTTTTCTAATCAAAAGTCATTTATTTAGGCCAGGCACAATGGCTCTCGCCTGTAATCTCAGCACTTTAGGAGGCTGAGGCGGGCAGATCACTTGAGGTCAGGAGTTCGAAACCAGCCTGGTCATCAGGGTAAAACCCTATCTCTACTAAAAATACAAAAATTAGCTGGGTGTGGTGGTGGGCACCTGTAATCCCAGCTACTTGGGAGGCTGAGACAGGAGAAACACTTGAACCCGGAAGGTGCAGGTTGCAGTGAGCAGAGATTATGGCACTGCACTCCAGACTGGGTGACAGAGTGAGGCTCTGTCTACAAAAAAAAGAAAAAACAAAAGTCATTTATTTAAATACTCTACCGTCTTTCCATTCATTGATACATCCATTTAATTATTCATCCATCCATCTATTTACTAAATAATTACTAGATATAAGAAAATTCTATAACAAATATAATAAGGATTAATACAGGATCTGAAAATTGATAACTGTAGCATTTTACTTGGCTATAAGAGCATTTTTATTATTTATTTATTTATTTATTTTTTGAGATGGAGTTTTGCTCTGTCATTTGGGCTGGAGTGCAGTGGTGCGATCTCAGCTCATTGCAACGTCCGCCTCCTTCGTTCAAGCAATTCTCCTGCCTCAGCCTCCCAAGTAAGTGAGACTACAGGCGCACACCACCACACCTGGCTATTTTTTTGTATCTTTTGTAGAGATGGGGTTTCACCATGTTGGTCAGGCTGGTCTCAAACTCCTGACCTC
>NW_012101266.1:1355149-1357905 GCF_000951045.1 Mandrillus leucophaeus | reverse complement strand
GCATTTTTATTATTTATTTATTTATTTATTTTTTGAGATGGAGTTTTGCTCTGTCATTTGGGCTGGAGTGCAGTGGTGCGATCTCAGCTCATTGCAACGTCCGCCTCCTTCGTTCAAGCAATTCTCCTGCCTCAGCCTCCCAAGTAAGTGAGACTACAGGCGCACACCACCACACCTGGCTATTTTTTTGTATCTTTTGTAGAGATGGGGTTTCACCATGTTGGTCAGGCTGGTCTCAAACTCCTGACCTCTGATCTGTCCACTTGGCCTCCCAAAGTGCTGGGATTACAGGTGTGAGCCACCATACCCAGCCTAAGAGCATTTTTAAATATTATAAATATATTTCAGAACTTAGGCTTTTTATATCTCAACCTTATGATAAGTTACTTCATATACTTGTGATGCTTGTCTGCCCCTGAAGGCATTTAAGGTTATGAGAACCATAGGAAAAGTTGTTATTATCTATTAAAATGTAATATATTATCTTTTTTTTCTTACGAAAAAAAATTGTTTTCTTAAAAATTAACAATTTGATCACGAAGTGAAGCTGGGCTTTCACTTTAAGGCTTGAGGAGGAGAAAGGCTATTTAGGCATGTGAGAGGCACAAGTGAAGAGTCTAGTGGGTGTTCTAGGATTAGGGAGGGTTAGAGATAAAATCAATTCTGGATATTTAGATGATACTTGATTTTTGATTTTGGTAAACCATGACAACTTAGGGTAAGAGCCATGAAAAAAATTATAGTTTACCTTTTGGGGAAGGGAGAGTTAAACTGTAACCCAATGTATTGACGATAAAGAAAAGTAATTATTTATTTGAGAACCAGGCCATGGATCCTGCCAAATTATTCATCTATTATTGTTACATTACTGATGCCTATAGAATTTTCCAAATTTATTCCTGTTATTTTTTCTTTCTCTCTATATAGCCCTTATCTCAACAATACTTTTTGAAAAAAATTTCAGTTGGATGATGGAAGGAATTGTATAGAAATGAACAGATTGTGTAAAGATGAATGGGAAAATCAAGGTAGTCTTATTAGGCAGTTAGTGATTAATAAGGATACCTTCATTATTTTAGAAAGAATTGAATAAAATATCAAAATTAAACCCAGGCCCAGTGTATATAATATCCTAAAACAGGTTCTAAGAAGTGGATACCTTGACAATACTCTAACATCTGTATTCACTTCTATTTAAAACAGTTCTGTTTACATTTTTAAGATTTTTAAAGACAAATAGTAGAAAATATTGAACATTTTCCCAAGATGAGTAACTCAAAGACAGGTGGCTTCATGGTCAATAGTCAAATTATGCCCTGGCAAGACTGCATTATCCATCGACTCCCACAGACCCAACTCTTCAGGCCTATTAGCTTTTCAGTAACTTATAACTATATTGGAGACCTAAAAATTATGGGCTCTAAAATACTGAAAGAAAGACAGGTATTCGTGAGCCATTGCACCTGGCCTGTTTTATCGTTCTTATAATATCCTCCTCCTTTGTGTTTTTCTTCCTCTTCCACCCTACTTCTCAATTTAGGCAATTGGTTGAAGGCAAAGCAATTTCCTTGTAAGATGGATAGCAAGGCTTTTCTCCATTCATGACAAATAAAATAATTTTGTACAAATTCCTTCGAGCTTTAAAAAATGAATAGCATGGCCTGTTTTCAGGTATTATATATCCATTAAAGACTATTTTATCTAAGTTCCTTTCCTTAACTTCTCTAACTGGATACGATATTTTATGAGAGGGTACATGAGAAAGAGGTGCTGTTGCTTTCTTAATTATATCCACCTATCATTTGGGTTTTTGGAAATATTTTCAGGACAGTGAAGACTTTTAAAGCAGAAATACACATTTATAACATTTGGACAACCACTGGAAGCTTTTGGGGAATGACAAGGAGAACATATGCTCATATTCTGCTGAGTTTATTCAGAGATTTTGTTTACATTTTTGTTTCTAAACATACAACTGATGAGAAATAAAATATATATTTTTAAGAGTAGATAATCTGATAATGGCAACCAGTGTAAAAGAACTTTAGCAGCAGAGCTTTCAAGATTCGTGAGAAACAAAATAGATTTAACCATGGAAACTGAGTTCATATTTCTCTAAAACTGACAATTTCTTGTCTCTTAAGTGATTTTTCTACCATGAGAAAAAAAATTCTTCTAAATTTAGCATGATTTATTGTTGGTCCAATGTAGTTAAAGACAATATTATACAAATTTTGAACTAAGTTCCTGTTTCTATCAAAATGTAAAATCTGTGGCAGTATCAATACTTCTTGAATCATTCACTGAAAGTGCCATGCAAGGTGATATGGTTTCGATATTTGTGTTTTCACCCAAATCTTATGTTAAATTGTTATTCCCAATGTTGGAGGTGGGGAGGTGATTAGTTCATGAGGCAGACTGCTCCCTTGCTGTTTTTGTGATAGTGAGTTCTCATGATATCTGGTTGCTTAAAAGTGCGTAGCACCAGCTGGGCATGGTGACTCACACCTATAATCTCAGCACTTTGGGAGGCCAAGGCAGGCGGATCATGAGGTCAGGAGTTTGAGACCAGCCTGGCCAATATGGCGAAACCTCATCTCTACTTAAAATACAAAAATTAGCTGGGCATGGTGGCATGGAACTGTAGTCCCAACTACTTGGGAGGCTGAGACAGGATAATTGCTTGGATCCAGGAGGCAGAGGTTGCAGTGAGCCGAGATCATGCCACTGCACTCCAGCCTGGGCGACAGGGCAAG
>NW_012101266.1:1352015-1355099 GCF_000951045.1 Mandrillus leucophaeus | reverse complement strand
GGTGTGGTGGTGGGCACCTGTAATCCCAGCTACTTGGGAGGCTGAGACAGGAGAAACACTTGAACCCGGAAGGTGCAGGTTGCAGTGAGCAGAGATTATGGCACTGCACTCCAGACTGGGTGACAGAGTGAGACTCTGTCTACAAAAAAAAGAAAAAACAAAAGTTATTTATTTAAATACTCTACCGTCTTTCCATTCATTGATACATCCATTTAATTATTCATCCATCCATCTATTTACTAAATAATTACTAGATGTAAGAAAATTCTATCACAAATATAATAAGGATTAATACAGGATCTGAAAATTGATAACTGTAGCATTTTACTTGGCTATAAGGGCATTTTTATTATTTATTTATTTATTTATTTTTTGAGATGGAGTTTTGCTCTGTCATTTGGGCTGGAGTGCAGTGGTGCGATCTCAGCTCATTGCAACGTCCGCCTCCTTCGTTCAAGCAATTCTCCTGCCTCAGCCTCCCAAGTAAGTGAGACTACAGGCGCACACCACCACACCTGGCTATTTTTTTGTATCTTTTGTAGAGATGGGGTTTCACCATGTTGGTCAGGCTGGTCTCAAACTCCTGACCTCTGATCTGTCCACTTGGCCTCCCAAAGTGCTGGGATTACAGGTGTGAGCCACCATACCCAGCCTAAGAGCATTTTTAAATATTATAAATATATTTCAGAACTTAGGCTTTTTATATCTCAACCTTATGATAAGTTACTTCATATACTTGTGATGCTTGTCTGCCCCTGAAGGCATTTAAGGTTATGAGAACCATAGGAAAAGTTGTTATTATCTATTAAAATGTAATATATTATCTTTTTTTTCTTACGAAAAAAAATTGTTTTCTTAAAAATTAACAATTTGATCACGAAGTGAAGCTGGGCTTTCACTTTAAGGCTTGAGGAGGAGAAAGGCTATTTAGGCATGTGAGAGGCACAAGTGAAGAGTCTAGTGGGTGTTCTAGGATTAGGGAGGGTTAGAGATAAAATCAGTTCTGGATATTTAGATGATACTTGATTTTTGATTTTGGTAAACCATGACAACTTAGGGTAAGAGCCATGAAAAAAATTATAGTTTACCTTTTGGGGAAGGGTGAGTTAAACTGTAACCCAATGTATTGACGATAAAGAAAAGTAATTATTTATTTGAGAACCAGGCCATGGATGCTGCCAAATTATTTGTCTATTATTGTTATATTACTGATGCCTATAGAATTTTCGAAATTTATTCCTGTTTTTTTTTTCTTTCTCTCTCATATAGCCCTTATCTCAACAATACTTTTTGAAAAAAATTTCAGTTGGATCATGGAAGGAATTGTATAGAAATGAACAGATTGTGTAAAGATGAATGGGAAAGTCAAGGTAATCTTATTAGGCAGTTAGTGATTAATAAGGATACCTTCATTATTTTAGAAAGAATTGAATAAAATATCAAAATTAAACCCAGACCCAGTGTATATAATATCCTAAAACAGGTTCTAAGAAGTGGATACCTTGACAATACTCTAACATCTGTATTCACTTCTATTTAAAACAGTTCTGTTTACATTTTTAAGATTTTTAAAGGCAAATAGTAGAAAATACTGAACATTTTCCCAAGATGAGTAACTCAAAGACAGGTAGCTTCACGGTCAATAGTCAAATTATGCCCTGGCAAGGCTGCATTATCCATCGACTCCCACAGACCCAACTCTTCAGACCTATTAGCTTTTCAGTAACTTATAACTAGATTGGAGACCTAAAAATTATGGGCTCTAAAATACTGAAAGAAAGGCAGGTATTCGTGAGCCATCGCACCTGGCCTGTTTTATCATTCTTATAATATCCTCCTCCTTTGTGTTTTTCTTCCTCTTCCACCCTACTTCTCAATTTTAGGCAATTGGTTGAAGGCAAAGCAATTTCCTTGTAAGATGGATAGCAAGGCCTTTCTCCATTCATGACAAATAAAATAATTTTGTACAAATTCCTTCGAGCTTTAAAAAAATGAATAGCATGGCCTGTTTTCAAGTATTATATATCCATTAAAGACTATTTTATCTAAGTTCCTTTCCTTAACTTCTCTAATTGGATAAGGTATTTTATGAGAGGGTACATGAGAAAGAGGTGCTGTTGCTTGCCTAATTATATCCACCTATCATTTGGCTTTTTGGAAATATTTTCAGGACAGTGAAGACTTTTAAAGCAGAAATACACATTTATAACATTTGGACAACCACTGGAAGCTTTTGGGGAATGACAAGGAGAACATACTCTCGTATTCTGCTGAGTTTATTCAGAGATTTAGTTTACATTTTTGTTTCTAAACATACAACTGATGAGAAATAAAATATATATTTTTAAGGGTAGATAATCTGATAATGGCAACCAGTGTAAAAGAACTTTAGCAGCAGAGCTTTCAAGATTCATGAGAAACAAAATAGATTTAACCATGGAAACTGAGTTCATACTTCTCTAAAACTGACAATTTCTTCTCTCTTAAGTGATTTTTCTACCATGAGAAAAAAAATTCTTCTAAATTTAGCATGATTTATTGTTGGTCCAATGTAGTTAAAGAGAATGTTATACAAATTTTGAACTAAGTCCCTGTTTCTATCAAAATGTAAAATCTGTGGCAATATCAATACTTCTTGAATCATTCACTGAAAGTGCCATGCAAGGTGATATGGTTTCGATATTTGTGTTTTCACCCAAATCTTATGTTAAACTGTTATTCCCAATGTTGGAGGTGGGGAGGTGATCAGTTCATGAGGCAGACTGCTCCCTTGCTGTTTTTGTGATAGTGAGTTCTCATGATATCTGGTTGCTTAAAAGTGTGTAGCACCAGCTGGGCACGGTGACTCACACCTATAATTTCAGCACTTTGGGAGGCCAAGGCAGGCAAATCATGAGGTCAGGAGTTCGAGACCAGCCTGGCCAATATGGTAAAACCTCATCTCTACTTAAAATACAAAAATTAGCCGGGCGTGGTGGCATGGAACTGTAGTCCCAGCTACTTGGGAGGCTGAGACAGGATAATTGCTTGAATCCAGGAGGCAGAGGTTGCAGTGAGCCGAGATCATGCCACTGCACTCCAGCC
>NW_012101266.1:1350535-1351965 GCF_000951045.1 Mandrillus leucophaeus | reverse complement strand
CAGTGAGCCGAGATCATGCCACTGCACTCCAGCCTGGGCGACAGGGCAAGACTCCATCACACACACACACACACACACACACACACACGCACACACATACACACAAAGTATGTAGCACCTCCTCCTTCACTCTCTTCCTCCTTCTCTGGCCATATAAGACATGCCTGCTTCACCTTTACCTTGCGTTGTGATTGAGTTTCTTGAGGCTTCCCCAGCCATGCTTCTCATACAATTTGTGGAACTGTGAGTCAATTAAACCTCTTTTCACTATAAATAACAGTTTAAGGTATGTCTTTATAGCAGTGCAAGAATGGACTAATACAGAAAATTGGCACAAAGAAGTGGGTCATTACTATAAAGATAATTGAAAATGTAAAAGCAACTTTAGAACAGAGTAACAGGCAGAGATTTGAACAGTTTGGAGGGCTCAGAGGAAGACAGAAAGATAGGGGAAGTTTAGAGCTTCCTAGAGACTTGTTAAATTGTTGTGACCAAAATGTTCATAGTGATATGGACAATGAAGTTTAGGCTGAGGTGGTCTCAGATGAAGATGAGGAACTTATATGGAACTGGAGTAGAAGCCACTCTTGCTGTGTGTTAGCAAACAGACTGACAGCATTGTGCCCCTGCTCTAGGGATCTGTGAAACTTTGAACTGAGAGGGATGATTTGGGGTATCTGGTTGAAGAAATTTCTAAGCAGCAAAGCATTCAAAAAGTGGCCTGGCTGCTTCCAATAGCATATGGTTCTACGTGTGAGCAAAGAGATGATCTGAAACTGGAAATTATATTTAAAAGGGAAGCAGAATGTAAAGGTTCAGAAAATTTGCAGCCTGACCATATGGTAGAAAAGAAGCCCATTTTCTGGGGAGGAATTCAAGACTGCTGCAGAAATTTGCATAAGTAGAGAGGAGCCAAATATTAATAGCCAAGACAACGGGGAAAATGTCTCCAAGACGTCTCAGAGACCTTCATGGCAGGTCTGCCTTTACAGGCCCAGAGGCCTAGGAGAGAGGAACGGTTTTGTGGGCCAGGACCAGTGCCCCACTGCACCGTGCAACCTAGAGATACTGCTTCCTGAGTTTCAGCTGCTCTAGTTCTAGCAGTGGCTAAAAGGGCCCCCAGATAAATCTCAGGCCACTGCTCCAGAGGGTGTAAGCGGTAAGCCTTGGCATCTTCCATGTGGTGGTAAGCCTGGGGATGTGCAGAGGGTCAGAGTGGAGGCTTGGGAGCCTCCACCTAGATTTCAGAAGATGTATGAGAATGCCTGAATGTCTAGGTGGAAGTCTGTTGCAGGGGTAGAGCCCTCATGGAGAACATCTACTAGTGCAGTTTGGGGGTAAGTATGGGGTTGGAGCCCACCCACAGAGTTCCCCCTGGGCCATTGCCTAGTAGAGATGTGAGAAGAGGGCCTCCATCCTCCAGACTCCAG
>NW_012101266.1:1315137-1350485 GCF_000951045.1 Mandrillus leucophaeus | reverse complement strand
TGAGACAGGATAATTGCTTGAATCCAGGAGGCAGAGGTTGCAGTGAGCCGAGATCATGCCACTGCACTCCAGCCTGGGTGACAGGGCAAGACTCCATCACACACACACACACACACACACAAAGTGTGTAGTACCCCCTCCTTCACTCTATTCCTCCTTCTCTGGCCATATAAGACATGCCTGCTTCCCCTTTACCTTGCGTCGTGATTGAGTTTCTTGAGGCCTCCCCAGCCATGCTTCTAATACAATTTGTGGAACTGTGAGTCAATTAAACCTCTTTTCATTATAAATAACAGTTTCAGGTATGTCTTTATAGCAGTGCAAGAATGGACTAATACAGAAAATTGGCACAAAGAAGTGGGTCATTACTATAAAGATAATTGAAAATGTAAAATCAACTTTAGAACAGGGTAACGGGCAGAGATTTGAACAGTTTGGAGGGCTCAGAGGAAGACAGAAAGATAGGGGAAGTTCAGAGCTTCCTAGAGACTTGTTAAATTGTTGTAACCAAAATGTTCATAGAGATATGGACAATGAAGTTTAGGCTGAGGTGGTCTCAGATGAAGATGAGGAACTTATACGGAACTGGAGTAGAAGCCACTCTTGCTGTGTGTTAGCAAACAGACTGACAGCATTGTGCCCCTGCTGTAGGGATCTGTGAAACTTTGAACTGAGAGGGATGATTTAGGATATCTGATTGAAGAAATTTCTAAGCAGCAAAACATTCAAGAAGTGGCCTGGCTGCTTCCAATAGCATATGGTTCTATGTGTGAGCAAAGAGATGACCTGAAACTGGAAATTATATTTAAAAGGGAAGCAGAGTGTAAAGGTTGGGAAAATTTGCAGCCTGACCATATGGTAGAAAAAAGCCCATGTTCTGGGGAGGAATTCAAGACCGCTGCAGAAATTTGCATAAGTAGAGAGGAGCCAAATATTAATAGCCAAGACAATGGGGAAAATGTCTCCAAGATGTCTTAGAGACCTTCATGGCAGCTCTGCCTTTACAGGCCCAGAGGCCTAGGAGAGAGGAATGGCTTTGTGGGCCAGGACCAGCACCCCACCACACTGTGCAACCTAGAGATACTGCTTCCTGAGTTTCAGCTGCTCTAGTTCTAGCAGTGGCTGAAAGGGCCCCCAGATAAACCTCAGGCCACTGCTCCAGAGGGTGTAAGCTGTAAGCCTTGGCATCTTCCATGTGGTGGTAAGCCTGGGGATGTGCAGAGGGTCAGAGTGGAGGCTTGGGAGCCTCCACCTAGATTTTAGAAGATGTATGAGAATGCCTGAATGTCTAGGTGGAAGTCTGTTGCAGGGGTAGAGCCCTCATGGAGAACATCTACTAGTGCAGTTTGGGGGTAAGTATGGGGTTGGAGCCCACCCACAGAGTTCCCCCTGGGCCATTGCCTAGTAGAGATGTGAGAAGAGGGCCTCCATCCTCCAGACTCCAGAATGATGGATCCAACAACAGTTTTCACTGTGAACCTGGAAAAGCTATGGGCACTCAATGTCAACCCATGAAAGCAGCCACAGGGGCTATATCCTGCAGAGCCATAAGAGAGGAACTACCCAAGGCCTTGGGAGCCTACCGCTTGCATCAGTGTTGTCTGGATTTGAGACATGGAGTCAAAGGAGATTATTTTGGAGCTTTGAAATTTAATGATTGCCCTACTGGTTTTTGGACTTGGACTTACATGAGCCTGTAGCCCCTTTGTTTTGGCCAATGTTTCTCTTTTGGAAAGTGAATATTTACCCAATGCCTATACCCCATTGTATCTTGGAAATAACTAACTTGTTTTTGAGGTTACAGTTTCATAGGTGGAAGGAACTTACTTTGTCTTGGATGAGGTTTTGGACTGTGGACTTCGGAG
Source organism: Mandrillus leucophaeus (assembly GCF_000951045.1). Classification (NCBI taxonomy): domain Eukaryota; kingdom Metazoa; phylum Chordata; class Mammalia; order Primates; family Cercopithecidae; genus Mandrillus; species Mandrillus leucophaeus. Next base: position 1,348,620 of record NW_012101266.1, on the reverse strand, counting down.
TTAATACTGAAATGAGTTAAGACTAAGGGGCTATTGAGAAGGGTTATTTTGTAATGTGAGAAGAACATAAAATTTGAGAGATCTCAGTGGCAGAATAATATGGTTCAGATTTGTGTCCTCACCCAAATCTCATGTTGAATTGTCATCCCCAGTGTTGGAGGAGAGGCCTGGTGGGAGGTGATTGGATCATGGAGGTGGCCCCCTCCTTCATTGTTCTTGTTATAGTGACTGAGTTCTCATGGGATCCGGTTGTTTAAAAGTGTGTAACACGTGCCCCTTTGCTCTCTTCCTCCTTCTTCAGGCATGTAAGAAATGCCTGCTTCCCCTTCATCTTCCACCAGGATTGAAAGTTTCCTGAGGCCTCCCCAATCATTTTTCCTGTATCTGTGGAACTATGAGCTAATTAAATCTCTTTTCTTTTTGTGTATTACCGTTTTAGGTATTTCTCTGTAGCCATGAAAGAATGGAGTAATACACAAGGTCATTTATAAACATTTATTTTGAAATGATAGATGGAATATCTTCATTTGAAATGCTAGTGAGATGGGTAATTTCTAATAATTTGCAGGCTTTCATTATATCATATGTTCAGTGAATATGCTATAAAATAATCTTCAGTTTAACAGTTGATATTGTAATCACTGCATTAAATAAAATATTCATTGCATTTTCACACAGTTTGCTCAAAACCACTAAGCAAGGGGTAGTGTGGTCTAAAAATTCATTAATAAATCATAGCCATCTTACTCTATCCAGTTAAAGTATGATTATCTAATTTTTGAGATACAGGGGCTTCTGTGGAGGTATTCTTAATTCCCTAAGAATTAAAAGAAGAAAAGTATCACCATATATATAGTAAATCGAGTATGCCCAAACAGAGATCTTTTTAAGCATATGCAGATAGGCTGCTCACCTGTTATGGTAAAAAACTCAATATGGTTAGATTGGCTGCAAAACTAGTATTGCATAAGAAGTCTATGCAATATAGCAATGGGACAAAGATGACCTGGGTAATACATGTCTCAGATTCAGTAAGGTGCAGAGATCAGATTTTGGTGTGATGTTTTCATTTCTTCATAAAGTCTTTCACTTAACAATATCTTTGAGCCTCATATTTATAATCTATGTAATGAAAATGATAACACATTTCACAATATTGCTGAAATAACACAATGGATGTCAATAATGTAATAAATGATATGAAATGCTACTCAATTTGGGTGAGAATCGATATTGTCAACTAGGACTCACAAGACAAAATGTGTACAAATATTTAGCAATAGTTTGTGCTAAATAAAACATTATAAAAATTTAAAAAATACTTGCTAAAATTAAGAATATAAAATGGTCAGTATATTATTAATCTTAAAATAAAAATTCATTAGAAAAGATCAAGAATACATGATCATTGAATTTCTTGCACTCTTTCAGTTAACCTTCATCCTGAAAAATTAAAAATTAAGTTTATTAGAAAAAATGTACATATAAAGTTGAAAATAAGCCTTTTCTGTTAGTTTGGTTTATTTGAATGTTAATCCCTTACTTAGATGGCTATTAACTCTGTAGTATCGTTTAGTAAAAATTGAAACACTCTATCTCCAACATGTAAAAATATATGACAGTATCACAAAGGATGAGAAGAAATTAGAAATATCTTGTTGTAAGGTTCTTATACTGTAAGTGAAGTGCTATAATATTACTTGAAGGTAGAGTCTGATTAATTAAAGAAGTCTATTGTAAGTCCTAGGACAACCACCAAACTCAATTTTTTGAAATGATAGTAAGCCATTATTGTGAGTAAAACTGAATCTTAAAAAATGTTCAATTAACTTTTAAAGAGGCAGAAAAAGAAGGAGGAATAAATTTAAAAAATAGGTAATACCTAGGATAATGGTAAATTTTAATTGACTATATTAATATTCACATTAAAATATACAGGGTCTAAACCTACCAATTTAAAGACAGAAATTGTAGAATTGGATTTTTTTTTTTTAAAAAAAAGCATGGGTCAGGTATATGTTGCCTATAGGAAACCTATTTTAAATATAAAGGCATACGTAATTTAAAGTTAAAAAGATGAAAAAACATATACCATGCAAATGTAAATTAAAATAAAGGTGGGTTAACTACACCAGACAATGCAGCCTTCAGAACAAGGAATGTTACTAAAGATAAAAAGGGACAGACATTACATAATGGTAAAGGGGTTCAATTCTCTAAGATGTAACTTCTAAATATGTATGCACCAGAGTTTCAAAATACATAAAGAAGATAAAGAAAATTAAACAAATGAGGTATTACTGAGCAGTGAAGGAAATTATTGATAAAAGAAACATGGGTAAATCAAATTTATGTAAATGAACAAAAACCAGAAAAAAGAGTAAATACTATCTATGTCTGTTTGTTTGAGATGCTAAAAATGCAAACTTAATAAAATTCTACAAAATGCAAACTAATTCATAGTACATTATGCATATTAGTGTTGCCTCAGGGAAGATAGAGGCACATGAGGGATGATTATAATGAAACATGAGGAAAATTTGGGGGTCATGGATATGTTCATTTTCTTGATTATAGTGATGGTTTTATAGTTGTTTTTATGCTAGAACTTATGTGACTGTACCTGTAAGTAAATATGTGCGATTTATTGCATTATAATTATTCTGTAAAATGTTAAAAACTTTATATCCAAAGTTATGCAATCTATTCTCAATGTCTGATTTCAATTAATGCATAATTACATGAAGGGCCAGGGCATTAAAAAATCTAACTGATTGACAGCGCAACAATTAAAATTTTTTATGGAGCCAATACTCTTTCTTTAGAATGAGGTTTTTTTTTTCAGAAGACTTCTTTGTGAAGCTATTATTTTATTGCCAAACTACCAGTCTACCATTAGGCTGAAAAGTATGTAAATCCAAGTGGTGACCTTTGTACAAATCATTCACTTGGGAAAATGAGAAAAATTAGTAGGCATTTAAGGGTAATGGTTACTGAATACAGAATTATGGATAATATGACTTGTTTCTAATTTCCCCTCTGCAATGAACTATGGCTTCAGGGTCATAATTTTACCTCTGATGTCTCTATATTCACAACTGGAAAATAAGAAGCTGAATAAACTGAACGTTTCTAATTCTAAACCTTACGATTTAATAGCAATACATATTTATATGTATTGCTCTGTGTCAGCTACTGGGCTAGGTATTACATACATGAAGATAAAATCATTCCCAACAAGAAGTTACAGGAAGCTGTAAGCACGTTGTTATAATACTATGTGTTTTCTGTGACTAGACACATTATCATAGGGTGCCTTAGGAATACAGAGGAAAGAAACACCTAACTCTGAGAGTATAGTAGACACTTGTTGGTTATTTTCCCATTATTCACTGCCTTTTCTTACTTTCCATCTGTTCCTGATTCCTACCACCTGCCCATGTTATTCAAGACAGGTAGATTACTCCGTGTCTTCAAATTGTGTCCTAAGCTTATCCAACAAAAATCTTAGGACTTATATTGAGAATTTTGGAGTATGCACATAATGAACACAGGATAGGTATGAAATGACTTTCATTCTAATTTCTCCCTCTAAGCACTAATGTGCTGACAATACATACATAACCTATAGAACATCTCCATGGTTATCCTTTTTCAATGTTTACCATAAAGTATTTGAATCTAATTTTCATTTTTCTTACCTGGATAGTATATTCATGTTAGACCAGGCTAGGATATGTATGTAGTTCTCTAACTTGCTATGGCTGACATATAAGTCCATTCACATAGCCTGAGATGGGGCTAGCTCTATGAAACTACATGAACTGAAGATATATATGAGGTGGTTTTCAATGAAAGATGGTAGTAATGTCAATAAAAGTTGGAGATGTATGTCTGGCAATCAATAGATGTCAATTACAATATATAATAAAATGAGTTAATATATTCTATGTTGTCTAACACCCAAACAGGTAACTCGTCAACCATACAATGTCTTTTATTTAGGATTTTGAAGATGAGGGTTAGAAAATTAAATGTAATATAATGTTATCAGAGCACAAAAGAAAACTTAAGGATATAAAGTTGTACATCCCAGAAAATTAACTATTTGATTTCTTCTCCTTTAAAGACATGTTTATTTTCTAGAAATAATCTAATGAAGAATAATCTAACATCTTCTTATAGTTTGAGGAAATCTTCATTAAAACTTCTTTATTCCTGTTTACATGGTAATGTCTCTATTGTCATCTGGTCTATCAATGTCTACCTGTTAGTCTATATGCTAATTTTTCAGTTAGATGGCTTTTAGGCAGAATCTATACCTGATTTTTTGTTATCTTTCAATTTAAAAAATTCAGTAATGATGAGTTATCTCTAGTATATAATTCCATCTTTAGTTGTTTTTTCTATTTTTGATTTTCAAGCTCATAATCATTTTATATTTTTATAAAATTCATGAACGCTCATTTACCTTTTAAACAAGAGGGGAAATCATATATCTGGCCATTATTCAAAGGAAAAGCTTAATATGGGCTTCCAGATCTCCATGGGAACCCAATAAGTGTTCCCATGATTCATTTTCTAGACACGGAAAAAAAAATTAGTTTCCATGGAGATACAAAGGTGGGCTAAACAGAGATGGCCTCTAGGGGTCATTGACATTGTAAGCCCAGACAATTCTGCATCCTTCTTGATCCTCAATATGTTTGAGGTACTTCTGAATTCAATCTGAAATGGCAATGAGTAACTTAAACAGTTTTTAAAATATTTCTTGTGAAATTTTTAAAAACTGATTTGCATTTCTATATAATAATAGAAAAGTATATATAAAATAATCTGGAGAATAAACTTCTTAGGATATATCATAACTGAAAGCTTAAAGTTTGCTGTGGAAAAAAATTCAATAATACACTATGAAATGATATTATGTCATTGCTTTTTGGGAGAAAAAAATCTCTTAGTGATTTTTATCATAGAAGATTTTTTAAAATTACTAATCACTTTTACCAGAATATATTCATTGTTCTCAAATAAAAATCTCTACACAAAACCTTTCACTCTATGTTTGGCATTTTATAGATCCAGGCAATCAACATTCACTTTGCCAGTAGTGGTACTGTTTCCAATGAGGTAGAATCACTAGTTTCTTCTTTTACAGTTTTATAGTCAGTCAGGTCTAGGACATACTATCAGTGTGCTCAAGTAAAAATGATAACCATATCATGTGGTTAGCACAATTGAACAAAAGAAAATTGCACATAGAATAGAGCAGACAGGGTTTATATTCATATTCATTAATGAATGTATTCATTCAAGAAAAATACACTGAGTACATGCTATATGTCAGGTATTATGAACAAAACTTTGAGTAAAGAAATAAAAGATGGTCACCAGCTGGGCACGGTGGCTCACGCCTGTAATCCCAGCACTTTGGGAGACCAAGGTGGGCAGATCACCTGAAGTCAGGAGTTTGAGACCAGCCTGCCCAACATGGTGAAACACCATCTCTACTAAAAACACAAAAATTAGCTGGATGTGGTGGTGGACGCCTACTAATTCCTAGTAATTCCAGCTACTCAGGAGGCTGAGGCAGGAGAATTACTTGAACCCAGGAGGTGGAGGTTGCAGTAAGCCAAGGTCACGCCACTGCACTCCAGCCTGGGCGACAGAGCAAGACTCCATCTCAAAAAAAAAAAAAAAAAAAAAAAAAAAGAGACAGAGAGAGAGAAAGATGGTCACTTTCCTCTGCAATCTTAAGTAAGCAATTATAAAACTACATAAAAAATGCCGGGAAGGAGGTATAAATAGGGAAGGATAGGGATACTTAGGAGAAGCTCCTATCTCAGACAAGACAGGGTTCAGATGAATGTGACACTTGAATTGGATGTTGAATAAATGTAGGAAGTAACACAGTAGGTGAAAACCAGAAGGGAACAGCATATAAAGCATCCAGATATGAGCTAGACTGATACATTGCCAAATAAGTTCTTCACCCTGTTTGGAAGGATGGGAACAGGTGTGGGAAATGCTAGATAAATAACTAGAATATTGAGAAATGACATTTTGAAGTGTTCTGTAAGTGTGCTCAGGATTTAAAACAAATTGATATATACAGATGATTCTAAAAATGAGCATACCGGGGCTCATTTTTAGTACAGAGAGAGCCTGGAAGCCTATGAGACCATAAGCATAGAAACTAATTAGGCACCCATTAAAATATTCAAAGCAGAAATACCATGGGAGTAGTTCATGTGAGTAAATTCAGAATCCATGAAGGAAAAATTCAGTTATTTTATCCTTGAAAGACACTTTTGAATTTCACAGAACTCAAGTTGATTTTCTATCAATATACTGATCTAAGGCAGAAATTACAAAGTAGCAGTGACTAATGAGCTATGTTTGGTCCAAATGTGTGCTGACTCACTTTGTGTTTAAAATAATTAAATTGGACTGCCCTTGGATTCAGCAAGTACTTTTAGATCCAGTTTGCTGCAGTCCTCACTACTCTCTATTATCACTTATTTCAAGTATTGAGGTTACCATTACGACCACATTGATTTGAACCACGTCAGTTCATAGGCACCCACTTAAAATATTCCTTAACTATTTTGTATGTCGTATTATACTTCTTCATGTGTATTCTCTTGATTTGTTCATCCTTTTCTTATATGTTCTGCTGGTTTTAAAAGTAACTTTTAGTATTAGGATTTATCATTAAGTTTATGTTTATTAAGTTTATCATTATGTTTGAATTAGTACATTTTACTTTTCTCAATCTGCCTAAATTAATTTTTTTATCTTTTGTCAGTATTATAAGCATTAAGCTTGATAATTTAAAAACTGTAATACATGTATTTCTTGTTGCTATTAAGTGGAACAAGACATGAGTCAACCAGATGAGATTTATCAAGACAAACAAATTGCTTGTTGCAAGCCTAATAATCCAGGACAAAATCACGTGAATTTCTTGTCTGAGTAATGCAGCTGGAGACCAAAGATAACTATTTCTACTACACAATAAAAATATCAAACAAATACTGAGGGTTTACAATGTTCCAAAAACAATTCTAAGCATTCAAATGGGATGAACTGATTTAATCTTCATAACAACTTTATAATTATTTTTAGGGAAGAGAAAACCAAAGCACACAGTGGATAATTGACCTTGCTAATATAACACAGCTACCAAGTAACAGAGTTTGAGATTTGATCCTAAAGAATCTGAATTAGAGTGAATTTATATGATGAGAAAAAGAAAATCACTTTTTCACATGAAATAGAAGATCCATTCATTAATATTTGTGAATTTGATATCACGTGTCATTTGAGACTTTTTATTATAGAAATTTTCAAATACATGTGACAGTAGAGGGAAGTCCTGTGTACCAATCGCACCGCTTTACTAACAATCCACTCATATGCCATCTAGTTTCATCTATACTCTTATGTGTACCATTAAAAAAAAACTGGATTATTTTAAAGCAAATCTAAAATATTATAGCATCTTGTTTCCAAAAGAGGAGGGTGTGTAAAACAATAACTAACCCCAATGCTATTATTACACCGAAAACAAGTCTTAATATCATTAAGTATTCAGTAAATTACATCACACACATGCTGACTTGCATGAAAGCTTTACTAAACCTTGAAAAAAAAACCAAAATTAATTTTTGATAGTTCTGATGTTTATGGAAAATCAGTTAAAGTATTTTTGTGAGACCACAGCTTCTAGTACTTGGCCAGGTAGTTCATGAAATATATATTGACTTTAATTTGATTTTTTTTCCCTTTAAACTGTGGAACAAAGGTGTCTACTATTGCTTTCTTTTCCTGTTTCAATTGCCCGGTTTAATGTGTAAAATCCTATTTTATATAATGATAATGCCATAAGACACCTTACACTCATTATTGAAAGTATAAATAATATTACATTAACTGTTTTTCTGTTACTAATTTTAAGAACGTCTTCATGCCACTATGAACACTGTCAATTTCATTTGAATGCTACGTATTTTCCATCATTTACTTCTCTGACAACTTTCTTCCAGTCTATTCTACCTTCCTGAATATTGAGATTCTATGTCTTTTTTTTTTTTTAACTTTGAATAGAATGGTCTGAAGAAAACTTACTTCTTTAACAAAAATGACATATTATTATACCTGAAGTTTTGGAAAGAAGCCGACTTGCAAAATGACATGACAAGTATGCTGAACTAAAAGTCACCCACTCTCTCATACGGTCACAGTATGCTTGTGTGATACCCCAGAGACAAAGTGCTATAAATATTAGCTCAGTGCACAGTGGCAACTACAAAGGAAAATTAATTTGGGGAGCCTGTGTATCAATTCCCTGAATTTCTCAACTTCTGTGTCTCTTATTTGCAGTTCGTTTTTCACTAGAACGAACCAATGTAAAATGTGTTAACTGGGATAATGTTATATAAGTTGTTGGTAATAATGAATAGGAGGGATGGGAAAGAAGGACCCGCATTAATTGATTTCCTAGCATATGTCAGGCAATTTAATTTTGTTATGTCATTGAATTTTTAAGACAACCCTATGAGGAAGACATTGTCTCCTTTTTAAGGCTGTGGAAACTGAGATTAGATCAAGTTACTTTCTTAAAGTGACACAAACATATATTGAAGGTGTTTCAACTCTAAGTTTTTGTTTTAGCATCATGCCATTTTAATATGAGACATTATATAACTATTCTGTAAAAATGGAATGAGATATAGAGGATTAATTTAGGGTAGCTTTAATAAGGTATTTTACACCATTAGGACACATTATTTTTCAGTTATTGGACTGATATAAATAGCCATCTATTTGAAAAAAGAGAAACTTTGTCCCTATTTTATATTCTCAAAAATATTAAATAATTTTTTTAAAGTTGACATAAAACAGCAACTATAAATATTATAGTATAGAAAGCTTTTCTAACTGTAACATGAAACTCAGAAACCATAAAGAATAAGATTGGGCCGGGCGCGGTGGCTCAAGCCTGTAATCCCAGCACTTTGGGAGGCTGAGACGGGCGGATCACGAGGTCAGGAGTTCGAGACCATCCTGGCTAACACGGTGAAACCCTGTCTCTACTAAAAAATACAAAAAACTAGCCAGGCGAGGTGGTGGGCGCCTGTAGTCCCGGCTACTCGGGAGGCTGAGGCAGGAGAATGGCGTAAAAACCCGGGAGGCGGAGCTTGCAGTGAGCTGAGATCCTGCCACTGCACTCCACCCTGGGCGACACAGGAAGACTCCGTCTCAAAAAAAAAAAAAAAAAAAAAAAAAAAAAAAAAAAGAATAAGATTGACAGATTTGATCTGATAAATATTTTTAAATTTATATGGTTAAAGACATCATTAACAAAGTTAGAAAGGAAAACTGGGAAAAACATTTACAACCTAACTTAAAAGAAAAAGGTTTAATACTCTTACTATACAAAAAAGGTACAGTAAAACAAAATATACAAGAAAACTAGCAGCCTAGAAAAAAAATAGACAAAGTATAATGAACCAACAATTTACAGAAGAAATGTATTGACTAATAACCATGATAAAAATAAACATTTAAAATGCAAATTAAAACAATAGTTTTTTTTTTTTCATTTGTCAAATGTGCAAAAAATATTTATGCTTTATTAGCATCAGTTTTTAGGAGTAGTTCCTTGATAAAATGGAATGCTAGTCACATGTGAAATATAGTGATATATATGCATATGTGCTTACTTGTAAAGGCAGTGTGTGATATATGCTTTATTTGTAACAAAGCAATTTGTACAATTTTGTTGTTTTGATAGAAAACTAACCAGAAATAAATGTGTACATATGTTTATCTTTCTACACGATTAAACATAAAATATATGGAAATAAGCATATATAAATATGTACAAAAATACATAATAAGCATATATGTTTAAGCTTATAAATAAGATTTTTATACACATATGTTTGTGTATGTGTATATACATGTGTAAATAAAACATGCATATTGGTGCCTCTGTTATGTTGGAGAAAGAAGGAGGAAATACATTTTTCTTATTGTTATATACATTTAAAACATTACCACAAAGTGATTTTCAGTAAATTTTTTGTTGCTCTTTTTAATGTAGTAAACATCTCTTTCATAATCATAAATAGTAGGTGGGTGCAAAAGTAATTGCACCAACCTAAATATAGTGGTTTCAAATGTCTTGTAAATTATGAAATTATATTCCTATTATTAATTTCAGTAATTATATTCCTATTACATATTGTATATTACTCAGAGTTTATTAAAAAAATCCCCTTACAAGGTTATTATAATAGTTATTACTCATGATAATTGAAAAAATGAAAAGAAATACCCACACTAGAACATCAATACAATTCCTCAGTCATAGTATGTATATTTTAAAAGATAAAAATAAAGACTGTCACATAACAAAATGTGTCCAAAATAATGTTAAAACATATAAACATAATCTCTAAGATGGCAAGTATTCACAGATTCAGTGTTAATCTCTTTATGTATAAATTTATATTAGTCACTGATAGGAAGTATAATAATTGCACATGTGCAGATAAAGCTCTTGAAGATAATATCCCAAACAGAATAGTGATTCTTTGTGGAGTGGAAGAGGGACTGGAATAAGTGTAATGGTCAGGGGCTTACTTGTGTTAACTATGATTGTGTTTAATAATAAAAATGATTGCAAAAATTTTAACAGTTTAAAGAGGGAGACAGAAATATTTTACACTTGATTCTGGTAGTGTTCATATGACTGTTTTTGTCAGAGCTCATAGCACTGTACACTAAAAAGGGTGAATTTTACTGTACTTAAATTATAAAACAACTTTAAATAGAAACTGGAAGAATATACAGAATATTGTAAATATATGGTATTTTAAATCATAGGGCTTTAACTGTAAAATTGTTATAAAAACTCTTGAAATCTATTTTCCAAAATATATCCTTTTATCTTGTTAAAATAGACCAGATGGCACAAAAACTTAGCGATGTTTATTTAATGAAGGTTCTTTTCCTCAGCATGAGGTAATCTCACATCCAGTCCTGTGTGCAATGCATGAGAACTGAATTTCATGAGAATAAAAACATGTTGATTAACAGATTATAATATTTCAATTATTGGCTTCTATTTCTATGTAGTCCAACCTACTGTATAAAATAGGGTGCTCATTTTCTTCTACTTTTTTCACTGGATAGCATAGGCATGGACCTTTAAATTCCCAATCAAGGTTACTTAATATTTTCCCTATAAAACAGCTGTAGATGTCACAAACGAAGACAGGCTGAGCTTCTCAATTGCTCCGGGAAGAGAAATAAATTGTGATTGTAAGGTACATAATAAATACATCTTAAAATTTAACATTAGAAATAATACGTTCTTAGCAGATACTCTCATTTTTTTCTTTCTTAATTATACTTTAAGTTCTGGGGTACATGTGCAGAACGTGCAGGTTTGTTACATAGGTATAGACATGCCATGATGGTTTGTTGCACCCATTAACCTATCATCTACATTAGGTATTTCTCCTAATGCTATCCCTCCCCTATCTCCCCATGCCCCAACAGGCCCCGGTGTGTGATGTTCCCCTCCCTGTGTCCATGTGTTCTCACTGTTCAACTCCCACTTATGAGTGAGAACATGTAGTATTTGGTTTTCTGTGCTTGTGTTAGTTTGCTGAGAATGATGCCTACTCAAGTGTCCTTGGTCCATACCAGAGATCACCAATGGCTCTAGTGGACTGTTGCCCTATAAACTAACTGCATTTGCTTCCTACCTCAAGAAACTGAGTCTGTCAGCCTGGGTTCTGTGGTCAGATCGTTTGTCCAGCACAGGAAGGTGGCCAGAAATGCTGATGAATTAACTTACATAGTGACCTTCAAAAATGAAGGATAGGAGTTTGTAGATGAATACTGTGGGTATCTAACCCCTAAAGAGACAATTCTGAACTGTGTTTAAGTACATAGTCACTTGAATGATTCCCAAAAGATTTGGCCACAGTTGTCCATCAACTAACTGCTCACTAATGTATTGTATGTCCTGTATTGTATGTTCTTCCTTTTCTGTTTCATTGTCCTCCCTCACTATGCTTCCTGGGATCACTCACTAACGAAAGAAAAACAAAATTCATTCAGATCCTATCTCAGGATTTGGTTTTGGGTGAATCTAAACCAAGATAGTGTACACAGAGATTTCCCAGATGCCCTTTATACTTAAGAAAGACTTAGATCACAGCAGGGTGATGTCGGGTAAAGAGATGCAGAAGCTGGTGTTTAGAAGTCAGACCAGCTTGAGTTGAAATAGTACAGTCAAGGGGATGTGGGTGGGAGACCAACTGTGTCTGCAACCAGGAGTGAGAGAAATTAGCTGAATGATAATAATGAGTGCAAGGCCATGTAGCAATATTGCAATTAAATTGTAGCTGGATCATAGTAACCATTTCTGCTTTAAAGAAATTAGAGGTTAAAGCATCTCTCATTGACAGTCATGTAGCTACACATTTACAACTGGCTACTTTATAATTTCTTCTATTTTTATCAGCTGCATTAATGTATTTCTTAGACACTGGTTTCTTTTCCTTGAAATAGATTCCAAACTAGATGAACTATTTTTCTACTCAGTTTCTGGACCCAAAATAAAAAAGGAATCACAGAATCTTAGAATGGGCAAGGACTTTAGAGGTCAACTATTTCAATACTTATGCATAAATATTCATACAATATGTATAGAAATTTCGTTGTACCATAACCTGAGATTTGGGACTAGAACAAATATTTGAATCTCCTATAAAAAAACTATGTTATCAATTTCCTGTGTACTTTTTGTTTCCGTTCCTGATTTTTATAGCATATCTAGTATATTCTGGGATATTAATCAAGTGACATGAAAGTGTGCATTAATATATTATGCATGTCTGCCAAGGAAATTCAAAGAACTATACATATACATACAAGTGATATTACTATCAATTATTAGTGAGAATTATTAATTAGACTATCATAGTAGCTTGCCATTTCTAATCCCTTTATGTGATTGGTTGAGAATGAAGCAGGTTCGGAGAAATGTCATATTTCTTTTAAATCAAATTCAATATGTTTCGGACATCCATCCCACCTGTCTGCTAGAAAATTCAATTTTAGTCATTATTAGGGCCTCCTTACATAGCTTTAAAGCAGCAAGTAGGCCCCTTATCCTGCTCTCTTATTTATACTGGTAACTAACAGGACACTCAAAGACCAGGCTTAAAGAAGCCTTGATTTCATACCCTTATTTTTTTATTTCATATACTTGGAGCCTTAGAATATGTGGTGACCAGGAATTCAGATGCTTATCATACAGCTCTCTGTTTTCCTAAAACATCATGCTAGAAGTCAGAGACATCACATCTAATCACTTCAAAGCTGTGCATCATAGATCTCCTGCCTTCTGTCTCCCTAGGTGCTACATGGGAGTGGACTTAGGGTCTTTGCTCCTTCAAAGAACTAGCAAACTCTCTCCCAGACTCAGTCTTAGAGTATGCTTGTTTTCATTCATTGTTCTTCTGCCTGTCCTTTCTCTAATTGGTAAAATCCCCTCCCGGATATGAGACCATATAAAAAAACAAAAGCCCTGAGGAAAGTAACTACTCCTAGCTGTAAAAGTCTTCCTGGGACAAGGGGAAATAGAGGGCTGGATTCCTTGGGAAGCAGTGAGGGATACAGAGGAGGAGTACTTTGTGAACAACAAAAATTGATAATTTTTTCATAAACGAACTGTTGCAGGTCAGATCCCTCAGGAAATAGACCCTGAGGTGCTGGATATACTTTAGAGGGTACTCTCAGGATTAACAACTGTGGAAATGGCAAGAAAGCAGGATTTGACAAAGGGAGAAACTGGGCAGACACCAGTGACTCGGCAGATTCCACAGAGAGGCCTGAAACTGGGTGTCCCTTCAGAGTTGCCCACAGTTTGGGAGAGAGGACTGAACCATGATATTCCTTCATTGACTATTTACTGAATGCAAGCTGTCCCTATAAGGGCCCTGACCTTGGGCAAATCAGCTCTTTTTGGCCATTGGCAATTCCTGGGAAGAACTAACAGTGTAGGTCTGACAACAGGCTGATCTCACCAATGCAGGAATCCCAGGAGCACAACCTAGCATCCATTACAGTTTATCTCCTCCTTCATGTGAATTGAGCAGTGACTCCAGGATTTTGCTAGGTCTCTTTTCCTGGGGGAAATATCGAAAAGGGAGGTTAGTGGTACAAACTAGAATCACCATGACAGAAGCAAGTCTCTGAGCTGCAGCTGATACTTATCATCTCCCTCTACTTTCCACTCTAGCTTCCCTTCACTCTCAGTTAGAATCTTGCTGTTCTAGGTGACTGACCTGGTAGTGGAATCTAGATACTCATTACTGAGAGCTCTGAGTTCTTGTTGTTGTTGTTTTTTCCTAGCTCCTGAACCTTTTTATGTAATTTAAATTCAAGATCGAACAGAGGAATACCAAGAGTATTGCTTACATGGTTCACATGAAAGCCAAAAAATTCCTCCTTGCCCTCTTTGGGTAACAGAATTCTACTTTCTCCTGATGCCCAGAATCACTTATGCCTGCCAACATGGTGACTCTTCCTCTTGCCCACTAACCCCTTGGCTCAAAGATCCAAAATGTGAGGAAGGCAGCTATAAAGTTCATTGGAAATCTTGCTATGCCTCAGTGTTCCCTTTGGTAACCAGGACTCCTAAACCTGTAAACCTCAGGCTACCAAGACTATGAATATACATAGATATTGAATTACAGATATATGCATATGACTGTAGACATTTATATAAACTTAGAGATATAATTATAGATTTTTGTCTATCTTTATAAATATGGTTTTATGTAAAATTATACATACCTATATATTTGTAGTTGTATAAATTTCATAGCTCTGTTTTCTAAAAGGAATTATGCAAAGATATCTCAGTGTTAATGTACATACCAAGCACTCATTTGGTTTCTAGAAACAAACTTACACTAAAAGAAAGCACCAATTCTTTGGTGAAATGCTGATTATATGGCTGGGGCAGGCAAAAAACATAACATGAGCATTACGATAAACGCATAACAAGTTGTTATGCCAGTGAGTAAGCAAATGCTTGAAGGATGGTGGAACGTGGCATACTCTGAACTGCTTCTGCTCACAACACTTCTGACACCAAAATATGTGAGATCTTTTTCCACAGTAGCAACCCATTCTCCAAGTGTCTGACACCAGATAGGTGTTCTGGAATTCAATTTGATTGGAACACTAACTACACGGAGTTAGTGTTAGTCTATACTGATTAAAGGGCTCAGTCCCACAGGGCTTCCCTTGCTTCTGATGCTAGTTGCAAATATCAGGCGCCCAGCATGTCCCTACTTCTGTTTGACTTGACTACAAAGTAGTTTCCTACATCCATCACATACCCAGGTTCGATAATGACTCACAGAACTCAGGAAAGCACTTTACTTGCATTACTGATTTCTTATAAAGGATACAGCTCAGGAAGAGCCAAATGGAAGAGATTCAAAGGGCATGATATGAGGCTGTGGGGCATGCATGGAACTTCCACACCGCCTCTGGACTTACTCTTCTAGCAGCTTAATGTGTTCCTCAACCCAGAAGCTTCTTAAACCCTGCCATTTAGTGTTGTACATGGAGGATTCATTATGTAGGCATGATTGATTAAATCATCGATTATTGGTGATTGGCTACATTTTCAGTCCCTCTCCCTCCATGGAGGTCTGGTGGTGAGGCTGAAATTGTCAACTTACTAATCATATGGTTGGTTCCCTCTGCAACCAGCCCCTGTCCTGAACTATCTAGGGGATCACCAATAGGCATCTCATTAGCATAGACTCAGATATGGTTGAAAGGAGCTTGCTATGAATAACCAAAGAATATTTTAGTACCTCTAATCACCTAGGAAAATTATAAGGGTTTTATAAGCTCTGTGTCAGGAACCTGGGACAAAGACCAAATATGTATTTTATAGTCTATCACAGATATAAAATTTAAGGGGCTACCACTCACCAAATCTATGACAATTTCAACATCAAAACAAATCATGAGAATATTATAACTCAATAAAGTAGAAATCAAATACTCCATACTTATATAAATATATAAGTTTATCTATTTATAAAAGGAAAACTCCTTCTTAGAATATAGCACCAACTAATAAATATAGAAGAAAGGATGAAATAGATGGTTTGATCATCATGATAATGGTAGTCAACACAAACAGGAGTCATTGACTGATGTACAGACTGGTGGGCAGGGGTTAGATAAATGGAATATTTATGTAACTGGAATACTTCCTCACAACGTAGTAACCAAAACAAGGGGAAAAAGCTTTACAGTGGGTAGCATTGAGAACATCACTCCCACCCAATTCTCAGACCCCACTGGAATTCACAAGTTCCCCCAACATCTCTTTATCTTTCCTAATCCATCCATCTATCCAAAACTGAGTTTCTAAAGGAGAAACCTGGCAGTTACCAGCTTTACCACATACTCAGAGTGGAGTGGTGGTCACACTGTGACTATGGTCACGCTATGACCACCATTGTCATAGTGTGCCTCCTGATGCAATGCCAAGAATGTATGGGCTGAGTCTGGTCATGTGGAAACATCAGAAAGACATATGTTGAAGGTCATCCTACAGCATGCAGAGCCTATACTCTTTAAGACTGTCCAAGGACAGGAAGAGTAGGGGAGGGCTAACAAGCTTGAAGGAGTCCAATGAGACATGACAGCTAAATGCAGTGTATATTCTTGGATGGTTTACTGGACCAAAAAAGTCAAAATGATATTGTTAGGGGACTTGGCAAACTTTGAGTGGAAACTCAGCTGGATAGTAGTGTTATGTTAATTTACTAAAGGGGAAGGATATATGTTCATATTGTATAGGGTTGTCCTTGCTTGTAGACTACACACTGGAGTATTTAGAAGTGATAGGGCATTCTGTTAGAAAAAGGACTATGTATATAGAGAGAAAGAATGAGAGGGTCATGAAACAAATGTGGCAAAATTTTAATAATGGGGCACTCTGTGTAAAGGGAATATGGAAGTCACCTGAACTATACTTGTAATTTTTTTTTATAGGTTTGCTGTTATTTCAAAATTAAGAAGACAAAATTTCAAAATAATTATTTTTGACTACAATTTATCATTGTGTCAGGAAAATCTATCTTTGAACCACTCAATATTCAAATACAGGACATTGTACTAGAAGACTAGAGTATGTGAATTATTTCATTTTTTTTAAAGACAGTGTCTCTGTCACCCAGGCTGGAGTGCAGTGGCATAATCATGGCTCACTGCAACTTTGACCTTTCGGGCTCAAGGAATCCTCCCACCTCAGTCTCCTATATAGCTGGGATTACAGGTGTGTGCCACCACCAGCAGCTATTTTTTTTTGTTTTTTTTTTTTTGTAAAGTTGGAGTCTCATTATATTGCCAGGGCTGATCTGTATCTCTTGCCCTCAAATGATCCTCCTGCCTTAGCCTCCCAAAGTGCTGGGTTTAGACATGTTAACGACTGCACCTGGAATAATTTTTGATGCAGAGGTAAACCTAATGAGATATAAAAAGATCTCTCTGTTACTGCTAAAAATTGAGTGTTTCAAGTGATAGTACTTAGGATAAATCAATGTGGTAAGTGATACTACTGGCCATTCTTTGACACTCAGGGAAAATTTTAAAGTCACTTGACTTTCTTTTACTGCTTTCCTCTGTGTTTATTTTCTGTACAACCATTTTCTTTTTCTTTTTTCTTTTTTTTTTTTTTTTTTTTTTTTTTAACAATTTTCCGTATAGGCTTCTAAGGGAAAAAGCTCTGTAACTTTAGTGTGTATTTATCGTTGTGAAATAGCTTTTTTTTTTCTTAGCCTTTTTGTTTATTCCCCAAAATGAGTCACTGATGTTGCCCAACAGTTCTTGGGAAACAGAGGCCTGTCCCTTGCTAATGTCATAAGTTGTCTTTTCCTGGAAATCACCAAGTGAGTAAACTAGAAGTCCAACTGGAATTTAATAAACATATCTTTCAAACTGACAGTAATTAGCTAAGATTTTATAAGAATATCATGTGTTTTGGGTTCTTTTATAGGAGTTTGTATGTATCCTACTGAAGAAAAAACTTCAAACCTTTTGTCATCTCTTTGTTAATATACTATTTTAAAAATACAGATTAAATCAAAAGGAAAACAGTTTTTCATTTAGCACTTCCAAAACCCATATTTTGTTCACTGTTATTTTAAGGTACTTAGTTCCAGATGCTATTTCAAAGTCTAAATCATCATGCATACAGCACACTTACTTCTTCTAGGGGAAGATGCATCTTTCGGCAATTTACTTAATAGTTAGTCTATAGTTTTTATTGGAGCCTAGTAGGTTGTTCAGGTTCTTTATTAAAGGCATTCTAAATGCTAATACCTGGCACTCTTACCCATTCCTTTTCCCCATTTTTATCTTTTATTTTGCTTACCTGCTGGGTCAGAACCCAGCACTGTGTTGGTGTATGAAGTTGTCTATTTAGATCTCAACAGTTTTAGTGTAGCCCAGACTGTCTGTGGCGGCCTAAGAGGAGAACTAGGAAGGAAGAAAGCTTGGAAGGAAATGGCCTTTCACTTTCTCTAGAAGGATCCTGTGGATCGGCGCTCTTTCTTGATTCTTCTCGATCTTGTCACTTTGTAACGTGTCATTTAAAAAAGAGTATGGGGAACTCCTGCATAGAACAAAAAGATGCAGTTTTATCGGGAAGGAAACACATAGGAGAGGGGGTCTTTGTTACCTAATATGGTTGTGTGGTGATTATTTGGGGAGGAATTGAGCTGGAAACAAATTGGGATTTGTCTTGAGGCAGATGACATTCTGGAGGTAAGACCTGTCCTGTCTATCTGAGGCTGTTCATATGCTCCTTTAGATGACTCCTGTTCAGGGTAGTTATCTCACATTTGTAGGCTCAGTTACCCTCTTTTCTTTTATTTAAAAATATAACATATTTTATATGTTACATAACATATATGGAATGCATACCTTATTTCTGTAATAATTTTTCTCTGAAAATTTTGCTTGTCTTTTAAAAAGTATCAGTATCATCCCCCACCCCCAACTATTAGTAAGATATGCAACACTGACTCTTGAAGTGAGTGTTGGTGGGGAGGTTCCCATCAGAGGGAAGGAGATGGCAACTTAGATAATGGTCATGACAAGGTGGTGTGGAGTCCTCACAATGGTGTGGTCTAGGCTGATTTTCTGTAAGTCTTTATAATAACCCACAAGACCACGCATTGTCATCTTTCCTTATAGACTAAGAAATACGGTCCTGAAAGGTAAAGTCACATGGCAATGATGCACTTGCTGTTTCCTCTACTTGAAATGTCCCTCTTGATTCTCATGGCTGACACTTTTTTATTCATTGTTCAGGTTCCAGTTCAAATGTCACACCTTCTTTGACTATTTAAGCAGTTCAACTTCCTCTTCAAACATACAACACTCATTATGACATTATTTCATTTCCTTTATTGCATTTTTCATGTCTTACATTTTTTGTGAGTTCCAGTAGAGAATGAAATTTGTCTGTTCCCTTTACTGTTGTATTACCAACTTCTAGTCCTGTGCATCATATAAATATAATTGGGCAAGTGAATATACCCAGGCTATTCTAGTGTAGAAAGCAGCAGAAGCCCTCTGGGAAGTGTCACAGCAACTATTTCAATAGACTTACACTAGTTGCTCTGAAAATTTTTTACTGCATATACATGGGACTCAGATTCTGAGACCACCTCGAACATATTTTTTTGGACAACATTTCCTACCCATAGATAAATCTGAAATGTGTCTGCTTTGCTCTGCAAATGAATTCTTAGCAAAATCCTGTCTGTTTGAGATGTTCTTAAGGAACAATGTTTAATCTACTGTGAACTTGTGTAATCTATTAGTACTGTTGCCAATTAGTACATGCACAACATCAAAGGATATTTTTATGAAAGATTATGATCAAAACAAACTGTCTGTGGCCACAAAAGGGGAATTTCTCTTAGAAACACAAACTGATTCAATAAGGGAGGAGCTGACATTTTAATTTCATTACCGTTACACTGAAAGTTAATGAATTAAGCAAGCACAGTACCCTCCACTCTTTTCAATCACTTGTCACATTTTCCACTTGAATGATGATGGTTGGAACAGAAGTGAAGTGTCCCTTTAGCTTTTCCCTTATACTCTTCTTTACTATACTTTATAAGTACCCAGGATCCATTTTTTTTCACTAATAGGACTTTGAATGAACTCATGACAGCATCCTGATATGTCCATGTGTTTGGAAAGCTGTTTTTTACCCCTTAGTTTTGGGTATAGCAATGAGTAAAGGGAATAAAACTTGTTCTCTAATATTTCTTACTTTATACCAGCAAACTTTCATATTTCTCTCTCTCTCTCATCATGAGTTTCCTTGGCATTATTGGTTCACATATGGCTTTGCTTTATTATGAAGTCTGTAAATATATAAACCTCTTTTATTCTGGGGAAGTTATCTTTTTATTATGTCTGGTTCAACTTTCCAAACACTGTTTTATTAGCCAAGTTACTTCAATGAAATAAAAGTAAGGCTTTGGAGATATGAAAAAGATATCATGTACATTGAGTTTGAATGGCACCTGATAACTGGCTGGGAGAATTTCCTGATGAATTGGAATATGCACTTGTTAGGTCACAGGATAATACACCATTAGAAATAGAGTGACCTCTGCACAAAATTTGAAACAAACAAGAATGCAGAAGAATTGTTAAAATGATTCCGTTTTTATTAAAAAATCCTTTGCAGTTTTCTTTCCCATGGATATATTCTGACTTTATGATTAATTAACAAGTTGTTTACTCCATATTTTTATTGGATAAAATTATTTTTCATCTGTCAGAAAGTTCTTTCCAGAATTTCAAGAGTTCTGGGTGAAACATTGCTAGTGTGACATACACTCCTGCTTGATTTATTACCGTTTATCATTTTCTTTGATTCTGATGTTCAAATAAAAAATTATTTCAAGTGAAATTTTATATAAAAATGCATGAAGAACTTTTATAAAGTCTGTGTCAAAGCTACTTTCTTCTCATATATTTTGGTAATATTGGATAAAATGACACTATTTCTCCTATTTGTAAGTTTTAAAAAAAATTTATCCTGTGTCATTTTCATTAGATTGCTTTCAGATGTTGTACTTTTCTCTTCGCCACAGAAGGTTAAAGTTAACTTTCCAGACAGCAGTGGTGAAAATTAAAACTCTGTTTTTATTATCATTATGACTAATAAATTAAAAGATAAAAAGGCATAATGTTTGATTGCCAAAACACTGTATTGACATCTGTCATTCTGGTTACATGAAATAATTTATGAAAACTATTCTTTGTATATTATAAAGCACTATACATAAAATTAGCCCTTAATTCTTTTAAAAAAATAATTTTAATTAAATTATTTGATACACTTTCATCAAATGAATTACACAGAATCTTATAAAATTTTATTACATTTTAAAAATTGTGGTCTCCGCTTTTAATACTTTTAGAATTAACATTTTTATTCCATGCAGGTGTTAAAGTTTTGTAAAATTTATTCTTTTAATGAAATTTAAAAATATAGCCTCTTTCCTTAAAAAATTATAAACTATGATCTGGTTTTTAAAATATACATTGGTGAAGATAATCTGAAAGGCAGAAAATGTTATCAAGAAGAGGAAAAAGATACTGCTAATCAGAGTGACATATTATAATACATATTTATATTAAGAGCATCTTTTTTTCTCTTAAAAAATCTTAGCATGCTCAACTGCTGAATAAACAAATTGTGGTGTATTCATATTAGGCTAATAAGAAAATGCTATATTCAACAGCATGAAGACTCTGAAATGCATTATGCCAATAATGAATCATATAATCATATTATATAATTTTATTTATATTCCATTCTAAAAAAGGCAGGGAAATAAATAAGATTAGTATGTGCAAAGGGCTAGCATTATGGGAAGAGATTTGGCTATAGTGTAGCACAAGGAAACTTTTTTGAATGATGGAAATACACTATTTTTTTATTTGTATGCATTTGTCAAAATTCATGGAACTATATACCAAAAAAGTGTTAAATTTATTGTTTGTAAATTATCTTAATGAACCTGACTGTAGTAAAATAAAGTTTGCTTACTTTCATGAAAATTTACAGAAGATAAATTTTCTTAATAGCCAATAAAATAAGCTTTCTTTATAATTAAAAAACAGCAAAAAAAATCACACAATATTGTAAATTCTTATCTCTGTATACTGTACTTCTGCATATAGATGTTATATTAAAGAATTACTTCATCCCCATGTGACCATCTCACCTCATAATCAATGACCCTAAATCCCTCACTAACCTACCCGCCCCCCTCACTAAATGTAATAATAAATGCTGGTATATCCAGTGCATTGGTGGCATTGCAGGACCAGAAGGCGGTGACCCCCCTGGACCCAGCTTTCACTATCTTGTGTGTGTCTATTATTTCTCAACCTGCCAATCCACCTGGGGACAAAGAAAGAGCCCTGTTGCATTGTGGGCTGCTGGCCAGATCCCACAATATGGCAGGAGAGAAAGGATCAGGAAAAGGGTGCCAGGCTTAATACCCGGGTGACAAGATAATCTGTACCACAAACCCCATGACACAAGTTTATCTACATAACAGACCTGCACATGTACCCCTGAACTTAAAAAAAACAATAAAACATTTATTTTCTATGCAGAGTGAGTGTTGCTATTAATTATGGCTTGATAAGTTTTCTTAGTACTCATTATATAACGATTACATTCCATTAAATTGGGAGATTTCCTCCCCTATTTAAACAAGACACAGGAAAATATGCATGTATCATATATGTGGCATTCTCAGGTAAGGTTTTGAGTAAAATTTTTGTGATATTAATTACGCATGTCTACAAGTTGTTTGGCAATAATATTAAAAAATTATAACAGTTTTAATTTAAATGGAAAACTCATTTTCTAGATAAGAATGAAACATATTAAATTTGAGTGGGCAACTTAGAGGCACTTAAATATATATACACATACACAAATTAGGTAATTTCCAAAATTTTCTCCAATTGAGAGAAAATGAAAAATATAGAACCAGAGTATTTTCAAATGGTGCTGCTTCACAGAATATATACTATAAAATATTTTCAAATTTTTGAACTTTTAAATGTTCAATTATAATACAACTCTTGCAATAAATAAAATGTTGGCCAAATAATTAATAACAGAAAATAAAATTATTGCATAATTTTTTAGTACAAACTCCTGACAATTATTATTATATTTTAAAGCATTGTTAATTTGATGTTGGCTAAAAATAGAATGAATGAGATAGCATTTGGCATGTACTATAAGATAATGATGTTTTAACACACAAAAGATAAGAGCCATGAAGTAGTCAAAAGGCTAGGTTTCTTGTAAGAGAAGAAATAGAATAAGCTTAAAATATATAGTTTAGTAAAAATATAAGTACACAGCACTCATTGTGCTACTCTGTGGCACCTTTATTAGTCAGGATTCACTTGGCTGTAAATGACAGAAATCTAACTCAGCTTGAATAAAATGGAAATTTGTCTTACAATTCAGAAGTCTCACCAGCTATAGACCAGAGATTTTAGTTTCTCATTGCTCTTTCTCTCTAAGTTAGCCTAATGTTCTCAGACTATCTATCCCATCAGACTGTCTGAAAGAAGCAATACACTCACATCTTTCAGCTTCAGTACCCTAGTTCAAATTTTCAAAATATCTGGGAAGAGGTCTGGCCAACCTGGGTCATCATTCATACTTGAAATGACAGCAGCCAGGAGTAGAGAGCTATAATTGACATAGAATGGACTGAATCTTTACTCGCAGCACAAATTACTGTGTGCACAGAGATTTCACATTTTTTAAAAAGCACTGTTTCTTTTTTATCACATGGCTAAGGAGACAAAGAACAGTGTTCTAAAAAAGATATCTCTCATGTCTAATTAAATTCTTTTAGATTTTCCTGAAAATATATTAAGGGACCCTAAATATTTTAAGTACAGATTTTCAAACAGGAGCAAATTTTAAAGTTCATCTAATCGTATTGTGTAATTGATGTCATAAGAGGGATGAGTAGTAACACTTTAGACTAGAACCGAATTTCCTTTACTTAGAGGACCTTGACTTGTCTGTGACATGGAGCTGCAAAACCAGTCTCAAAATATGACCACATAGGGAGTTAAGGAGCTGTAAATAGAAATATAGCAAAGAGAAACAGAGAATGAAGTCTTGCTTGTAGATAATGCCACTATTAATATAGAGGGCTAAGAAAGATTTCTGTGGATGATTTTTTAAAAGAATTTAAAGGCTCACTTATGCCAGAAAAACCTAATGTAAATATACTTTTAAAATGTTTTTCCCTTTGATATTCAAGTGATTTATTTAAATGGATGTCTTTCCCTTGCACATCTATGTTTATCAGAAGAGCCAACATATACCTTGTACTTATGACTTAGGACTGGAATCAATTACTTTCTAAAGTGAACACTGAAAGTAAAGAATACATGGAACCCTAAGGACAAATAGTTCTTTCAAACCATGCTATAGTTAACATCTGTGGTCTTCTCCCTCAATTTTATGTGTTCTTACTTAACTAGCAGTGATTTCCCTCAGGTCTCAAGTAAGCTAGTTACCCTACTATTGCTTCCTGCCAGGAAGGTGATTTAGAAGACATGTTCAGTGCTTAGGGCTGGACTCATCCCTTTCAATGCCCTGGGCAGTAGGAGAGCACCACATTAGTGTAGGAAGTGGGAGGCCTAATTGTTGGGGGCATTTTTAGGGCACTGAGGCCATGTGGCTATGATAAGAAAACAGTCTATATAACCAGACTGGTTCCTTTATTGACTCTAAGTATATCATGTGTATCCATTCCTTTTTAATTTGTTTACAATTTGTGTCTTGTTTTGAATCTTTTAAAACTCATCATGCCCATCCTTTGAATCTCAACTGAAGGTCTATTTCCCATATGATTCCCTTCCAAACACTTTAGCCCACACTCGTGTATGGATGTGGATAGATTCAAGTGTTGACCGTGTCTCCTGTATTAAGTTTCAGTTTGTTGTAGATGCTGAACTAAGACTATTTTTTAATCCATTAACTGATTCACTCATTTATTCTATAAATATTTGTTTAATGCCCATTGTGTTCCAGGCATTGTTCTGACTGTTGGACATGGACATTAGTCATTTATATCTACCATAATGATTTATAAATAACAATAGACAGTCAACACCTCTTGAATGATTGAATTAATAAATAGTGCCCCCTTATCTAGTTTCACTTTCTGAGGTTTCAGTTATTCATAGTCAGTCACAGTTCACAAATTTTAAATGGAAAATTATAGCAATAAACAGTTCATAAGTTTTAAATTGCACGCCATTCTGAGTAATGTGATGAAATCTCACACCTTCCTGCTCAGGATGTGAATCATTCCTTTGTCCAGTGTATCCAGACTGTCTGAGCATCTCAACTGTTGTCACTTACGAGCCATCTTGGTCATGAGACTCACTGTCACAGCGTCACAGTGCCTGTATTCAAATAAGCCGTATTTTACTTAATAATGGCTCCAAAGTGAGAGGAGTGGTGCTGGCAATTCAGATATGCCAAAGAGAAGCTGTACAGTGTTTCCTTTAAGTGAAAAGGTAAAAATTCTTGATTTAAAAAGAAAAGAAAAAAATTGTATCCTGAGGTTGGTGAGATGTATGGTAAAAGTGAATCTTCTGTCCATGAAATTGTAAAGGAAAAATAAATTGGTGCTATTATTGCCACAAACTGCAAAAAAGTTAAGCCAGAGTGAATCTTAAATGCTCAGTTAAGATGCAAAAGATATTAAATTTGAGAGTAGAAGACATGAACAGAAATACATTCCGCTTGATGGCAATCAGGTTTGGTTCTATCAGACGTTTCAGGAATCTACTGAGGTTCTTGAAACATATCACTTGTTGATAAGTGGGGACTGCTGTTGTAAATACATGAGAAAAGGAATATACAGAAACAGAATCCACTGTGGTATGGGAAGAGAAAATTGTTTATTAATTCAAAGCAAGTAGAAAATCCACAAACTATATTATTATGAAATTCTGATAGAAGGAACTTACACCAGCACCTGGCACCAAGGCAAAATATTTTATGAGAAAACTTAAGGCCTGAAATAGTGCTTTTTCAAATGGGTTCTGGAAACAGTTTCCCTTTATTAGAAGGAAATAGTGTTTTAATTCCATGAAAATATTTAAAAACTTTCAAACCTTGCCTCTACAAACTATATATTTAAGGTAGGGAAGATTAAGTACTACCCTTTACTCTCATCCAATAAATGTGTGAATCTTCACATTTCTTCAAATTTCTGTGAAGTGAACTCTGCTTAAGAATCACCAAAAGAACTGTTTGTTTATAGGGCTTCTTGTTGGGATCTTTTCCAAAATAAGGAATTCTTCTATAGTGTAAATTTCTCTGAATCTTATCCATATTTCCCAAATCATAGGAATTATGTGCTAAGAGTGTTAGCCAGCAACACACAAAGCTGTTTGGCAGCCATTGTGAGGATGGCAAGTGGAACAGCAGTTTTGCATTTCCTCATAAGCCATTGCATGGAGTCATAGTTAAGTATAACTTCTGGGGTCTTATTGCCTCAGCCTAAATCCTGGTCCAACACTTCCCAAAATGTGATTGAGAGGAAACTTTTCATTTTTCCTATTTGTGTCTCAATATCCAAAGCTAAATAATTGGGAAAATAATTGTACCTGACAGTAGACCATTTAATAGCTCAGGTGGACTATTATGTGGGTCTTGTACAAACATTAACGATGGATCTGAAAATAGAACAGCTATGTACAAAGTTTGAAGAACCTCAGAGAGTACATGCAGGTTATGTTGTCTTACCCAACATTACACTTCAGAGGAGGAACTGTAATGTATGAAACATTAATAAATCTATAGGTGAATGGCTATGAAAATAGTATTTTAAAATTTAGCTTTTGATGTGTAGTATATTTTTAGTTCCTCTCACCAAAAACTCCTGAACAAGATAAATTCATTTCTTTCTCATATGGTTCAAGGCAGATGTTACTTGGGGATAGGGACAACTCTCTTCCTTGCTATCTGTCACACAGGAACTCATGTTGATGAAAGCTCTGATGAGGTGTCCAAGGATAGCATAGTAATCTTATTTCAGTGATCTGTAGTATACAGATTTGGGGATGTTTTCATTGGTTAAAGCCCAAAATAGCACATATCACTTCAACTTCATCACATGGACAGACCGTAATAAAAGGAATTATTAAAAATATTATCTAATTTTGTGCCCTTGAGGAAGAGAATATAGTTTTCATTGTGATTGTTTTGTTTTTGTAAACAGCAAGCAGTTTCTGTGACAGTTTGCCCCTCTGGTAATGAAATATTAATATTAATTTGTAGCCTTTTTCCTCTATTTAAAGCAGAGGACTCTTCTTCTCTTCAGGTGAGACAACCTAAGACCGCATTTCACACCTGCACCAAATTTAGAATCAAATATTTCAAAAGTATTTGGAAGATGCTCAGTTCTATAGATCAAGATCAGTGTGTGTTCTTGTGTTTTAATTCCCAGGAACTAAAAGTCAGCATACACTAGTAAACCAAGTATATAATAACCATAAAAAAAAGCCCATTCTGAAAATGGATGAATGGGAAACTCATGGCAGGCGCTCTCACAGAGCAATGATGAACTCCTTCTGGGAAGGTATTTTTAAAACTTTTCTGCAATGGCGGTGGAGGAAATTTAATGGTTAGCTCTGAAGTCAGCATTCTGGAAGGAATCCATGTCTATTGATCTCCATGAACTCCAATGTCATCCTTTAGAGGGTCTTTATTGTATATTTTCTTCTACAGACATCTTTGAAGTGGGGACTGAGGAGTATTCTCCTGGGAAGCTGCATAGCTTTTAAAGTCCAATTTTTTAACGGCATCATTGTGGTACAATTGATATATTTAAAAAACTGCACATTTATTTTTATCTTAAAAAATGTTTAAGTTGAAAAATGAAAATTATATCTAGTGTGTACAATATGTTGTTTCAAAATATATATGCATTGTGAAATGGCTACATCGGGCTAATATGTATTACTTCACATACTTTACTGCACACGTTTAATGTATTCAATTTGATGAGTCTGGATATATGCATACACTTGTGATATCATTATCACAATCAAGTATTAAACATACCTTTTTTTTTAAAAAAAAAAACTTCAGAAATTTTCCTGTGCTCTTTTCTGTTGTTTTTTATTTTTCTTTCTTTTTTTGTGGTAAGAACAAATAACACAAGATCTACCTCAACAAAGTTTTAAATGCACAACACCATATTGTTAACTGTAGACCCTACATTGTACAGTAGATAATTAGAACTTGTTTGTTTTGTATACCTGAGGCTTTATACCTATTGAGCAACAGCTCCCCTTTTCCCCCTCCTACCAGTCCCTGGCAACCACTATTCTATTCTCTGCTTCTATGAGTTTGATTATGTTAGATTATGCACATAAGTGGAATCATTCAGTATTTGTCCTGTGACTGGCTTATTTCACTTAGTATGATGTCCTTCAGTTTCATTCATGTTGTCACAAATGGTAGGATTTCCATTTTTAGAAAGACTGAATATTATTCCACTGTGTGTATATGCCACGTTGTTAAATCCACTTATCTGTTGATAGATTCTTGGCTTGTTTTCATATCATGGCTATTGTAAATAATAAACAATGGGCATGATAGTATAGATATCTCTCTGAGGTCCTGATTTCATTTCTTTGGGATATATACTCAGAAGTGGGATTGCTGGATTATATGGCAGACATATAGACCAACAGAACACAGTAGGAAGTTCAGAAATAAACTCACGCAATTACAGTCAGCTGATCTTCAGCTAGGGTGCCAAGTGTACACAATGGGGAAAGGTGAGTATCTTCAATAAATGGTGCTAGGAAAACCGAATAGCCACATGCAAAAGAATGAAATTGGACCTCTATCTTACACCATTTGCAAAAATCAACTCAAAATCAATTGAAGACTTAAATGTAAGACCTGAAAATGTAAAACTTCTAGAAAAAAAGAAGGAGAAACGTCTAGACATTTGTGTTGGCAATGATTTCTTTGATGGGAATGTAAAATGGTACAGCTGCTAGAGAAAATATTGTGGAGAGGTTCCTCAAAAATCAAAGCCCAATTTGTAATCACACACAATTAGGAGAGTAAAGGTTATTTTACATTCCGTTTTTTAAAAAAATTCTCTGTCTCTCTCTCTTTCTTTTTTTTTTTTTTTTTTTTTTGACCAAGCTTATAATTCTTTAGCAATGAATTTCCTCCAAAAACTTATTAAATTTCTAATGTATGTGTTTCTATTTTA
The DNA here is from genome assembly GCF_000951045.1 of Mandrillus leucophaeus. Taxonomy (NCBI): domain Eukaryota; kingdom Metazoa; phylum Chordata; class Mammalia; order Primates; family Cercopithecidae; genus Mandrillus; species Mandrillus leucophaeus. The sequence goes on along the minus strand of NW_012101266.1, from coordinate 1,319,152 downwards.
GTGCTAGTAAGCATACCCAAGATCTTTTTTTAGACTCACTTTTCAAGCTCTCTGAATTTTCTTGCTGCTTTGATCCCATGCCTATTTCCTTCACCAAAGTAGTAGCTGCCATGTGAACAATAGGTTTTCATAAGAAGGTAACATCCTTAATCTTATTTTTAGTTTCAGGACTGAGTACCTTTTATAACTGGGAAAACTTCTTGTGACTTTGTGCTCAAAGCCTTTTTCGCTTATATCTCTTACGTTAGTAGTTTTGAAGAAGTTGACTTTTTCAGTACTGCAAGACCCTTAATGTCTGCTGGCAAATCAGTCAGTTCTTTCCTGAGCTCATTTATTTCTCAAATATAATACATGTAATTAGGCAAATACATCGTTTAGCAGCCAGTTTAAATGAATGCTGACTTTTTTCCAACCTCTTTCCCCTGAACTACAGTTTTGATAGATTGTTGGTCTTTCTTCAAAATCTTCATAAGAAACAGTTTAAACAAATATTTGACTAAAGAATAACAGTTATTTTTTAGCATTTTAGTATCCTGTATCTGTATAACTGCCTACTGCTACCATTTTTAAGTAGTGAACTTTAAGAACATAATGCAATTCACTCTTTCAGTCTATCATAAGGAAGAAAGATCCTGGAGACACTGAGGGAGATTTTTCAAACTAGGGCTGGTAGTAGCACATTTCACTTCAGCTCACATTTCTTTGTACAATATGCAGGCACACTCCAAGACCTAACTACAATGGAGGCTGAAAAATGTAAGTCTAGCTACGTGTCCAGGATAAAGAGAAATGAATTTTGGTGAATATGTAGTAGTCTGTTATAACTTCTCATGGATTCAGTATGCACATTAATTTTTTCCCCTTATTAGTACACCAGATACGGAATTTTTACTGGAAGTTCTGTCTGAAATTTTTTCATGTAATTGCCTATTTTGAGTTATATAAATAAGCATTTTCGACCATTTCTGGATATAAATATATGAAAAACCAAATGTACATTTTTAATGCATTATGAGATAAAAATCTCAAAAAACAAGTAGTAACGTTTTTTACACTTTACTAAAGGTGAAATAAAAATTTACCTCTTCTTAGATTATCATGTTACTCTTTTGACAAAAATATCATTGAATCAAATTAAGATGGTTGAACATTATCTGAAATTTCTTAGATATCCTATTAGAATCAAAATGTTCCAAGAAATACTAAATTTATATATTAATATGCTTGAAACTTCCTGAATAGAAGGAGAAACTTCCAAAGACATTACCCTATCATCAAGTATGTAGAAGAAAAGAAATATAAGGTCATAGTAAAAACTAACTCTAAGAATTGAGAGACTATATCTTTACCTCTGAATTTCCAACTTTAGACAAGGGCTAGACAAATAGTACATGCTCAATACATGAACCAATGAGTGAAAAAGAATGATGCATGAGTCGATAGTAGCCACTATAAAGGGATGTAAGAACTTGAATTTTCCCAGAAAATCACTGTTATGCAAGTCTTTAAAATGTATGTGACATATATGAACATACTTCCAAATAATAAATGTCTTTTTTGTAATTTTGTAGTAATGACTAAGCATAAATTAATTGTAAATACTCAAAGGATACATAGTAATAAAATGCAGTTATGTTATTTCTTGGTTTTTATATTTGGAAATTGGCTGATTATTGAAACTGTATGGGAAGTATTTGAAATGTTTTGAATACTTAGATAATAACAGATTTTTAAAGCAAAATGGGAAATATGACAAAAAATAAAATTATAATATTAACAGTCTATAAGATTACTATGAGGTGAAAAGTTATTATACAGGTGAAATATAAGAAATATGTATTGTGGCAATCATGAAATATTTTTCACTAGCAAGAAATTAGGTTAAATATCTGTAAGATAAAGTTTGCTGATTCCTTTTAAATTAATGGGTACAGAAGAATGTGAATAGAATATCAATGCTCTAAAAATAATTTAATAATTGATATCATGTGGTCACATTTATTAATTTATTTCAAATTGGTCTGCATATGAATGTTATTAGAGAAAAGTTTTAAAAGGATTATTAGATAAGTTGTGTAGGGAGAGAATGAAACAGTAAGGTTAATATTTTTTAGATGAGTTTTAAAAATATAAATTTTTTCTGAGTATTTTCCATTATTTTGAAGCTAAGTATTATTTAAAACATTACTAGAGATGAAGAATATGAAAATATTACCATAGGTTGAATCTAAAAATGTATGAGGTAAAATTGTCAAAAATATTTCTATTATCATTAGCACCTGGTGATTCAATATTAGCAAAGTCTTTCTTAACAAGAAAATATTTCTAGCAAAGGAATTACCAGCCAAATGTCAAGCAATATGCTTAGTACTAGGGCTAACTCAGTGAGTGAGCCAGATGAGCAGCTAATTGCTTGGTGCTAAAATTATCACAGAATTTTCCTCCAGTCTGTATAATTGAACTTCGCCTCTGTGTTCAAGGAGAGCAATCAGAAACTGATCACTCCTCACTCTAACTTACCTTACCCTTAGTTGTAACTTTGTGCATCTGGACACATCTTCCTAATAAAGCTAGGTACATGTTTCTTCACTTCCAAATCATGTAGGTGGGACAGAATTATTCTCCTGATTTTATAAGCTGTCTTTTTAAAAGTGTGAGTCAATGGCAGAGTAGCAATTAAAACCAAAAGGAAAAAAAGGAAGAATGTACAGGTAATATATGATGGGTCTACAAGTGAAAAGCTAAGTAAGTCAAGATCAAATATGGATATCACTTTTTACAAATAGCAAAATGTTTTCATTGCCAATTAAAAGGATCAGAAATATTTTACTCCATAGAATTCAGTAGAAATAATGGAATAACTTTGAAAAGAGGAAAGGAAATCCAGTGACAGCTAAATTGTATTGTACTATTATGAAGAAGAGTACTGAGTATTTTTGTTGGAAAACATCAGAAAGAGGCCTGGGAAAAATGAGACAGCATGTCTCATAAATATAACTATGAAGACAAAGTAGATCTAATAATTTTCTTTTTCCTCCTATTTCATTGTTTCTCCTCCTATTTCATTGTTTCTCCATTAGAGTGAAACAATAATTGTAGAAATCTAGGTCCCTGCTGTGCACTGTTTGAAGAACGACGCATACAAGCTGTTGATAAATGCTACGTCTCCATCAGAAAGAGTAGGATCTTGACATCACCACATGAGTTTAATTTTAAAATGAATATAAATGGCTTTAAGTGCTTTTTATTGTTCTGTTTGTGTCGGCAGTGTGAGCCATAGGTCTTCTATATTGCACTGTAAATAAACAGTGTGTCACTAGCATTAGATTCACCATGATGGGTGGTATACCTTTCTTAACCCTCAATTGTCTCATTATCCAAGTTCTATTGGGTCATTAAACAAACATTAGAAATGTGGGTACTTGCTCTCCCTTGAATGAAATTATTCACTTGGGACTCTTGCTCCAGAATGACTCAGTAACTAAAACCTCTTGCAAAACTATATATGTATAGCATTAATTTCACACTATATTTATCAGTGCTTTGATTTTATAGCACGACCTGTGTAAGCATATAAAATATCTCTTTTTTTAGTATTAGAGCCTACTGATTTATATACAATATTTCAATGCTGTCTAATATCCATAGCAGAGGGTGAACATTAGTATATTCAAGATTTGTGTTTCTGTTTATACTTTTCTACCTAATGCTAATTGTCAACTTTAGTAAGAGGCTCTGTCTTACTTATAGAACATTTCAGGGAAAACTGAGACGTTTTGAATTCTACAGATTCTACATTTCACACAAGGTTGCTAGTCTCATCTAAAGAACAAATAATGAGCTCTTAAAGCAGAAGTACACCAAAAAAGCAGAATTAGTGCATTTGCTGACCAGCACAGTGCTTCATGCCTGTAATCCCAACACTTTGGGAGGCCGAGGCAGGAGGATCTGTTGAGTCCAGGAGTTTGAGATCAGCATGGGCAACATAGCAAGACCTGGCTGCTATATAAAATAA
>NW_012101266.1:1312987-1313497 GCF_000951045.1 Mandrillus leucophaeus | reverse complement strand
CATAAAATTCAAAATGCTGTAAAGTGGTGTCCATTTGAAAGCAGAGGAAATTCCAATTCTGTGTAAACCAAAACAATATTATACTACTGATATTTAAAATATATAATCTAGACTCCGTTACACATCACAGGGCAGGGACCAGCCTTCTAAGTCTCACAGAAACATTTCGTCCTCCCCTCCTTCTACCAGTGGCATTACCTGGAGGTTATAAGACTCCTTTCAGCACTAACCATCGATTAGTATATAATAATTAATAAATTAATAAATCAGCCAATCGACATATAGTATTTACTGACCATTCTCTCTTTGTGTAAGATACTTCAACAGGCATTATGAGAAAAAAAAATATATATATATATCACAATTACTATAAACTTAAAATCTAGTCAGAAAATATAATAATTAAGTAAAAATGTAACATACTAACGACAACTTAATGTTGACAGCATGTAAACTAATATTTTAGTTTAACAGTATGAACCATATACTTTGAAAGTGATTCTTTGCCAA
>NW_012101266.1:1307942-1310396 GCF_000951045.1 Mandrillus leucophaeus | reverse complement strand
AAAATCTCCTTAAGCTGGTAAGCAACTTCAGCAAAGTCTCAGGATACAAAATGAATGTGCAAAAATCACAAGCATTCGTATACACCAGTAACAGACAAACAGAGAGCCAAATCATGGATGTATTGATTTTATTTTAGACTTTGCCTTTTCTTCTCCAATCTTTTTTCCAGGAATAATTTTAATGTTGGGTATTTTAGAGTAAAATTTTCTATTAGTACTATGTAGTGACTTTGATTCCATGTTTGAAATATTTTCAGATGACTTAACATTTCAACTGTTGGCCACTTTCTGCAAAGTCTGAGTGGACAGCTCTCTGTATGCAAGAAAATAATGGTTCTATATGTAATATAAAAGAAAAACAATATGTAATTAAGTGGAAATGCCCTCTGAAGGATTTAGTATTTTTTATGTAAACAAAATTTCTACACAATGTGAAAATCATTGCATTTCTGAATTATACCAGAGTAGCACGTTAATTTTGAAATTTTCTTATTTTAGAGATGAGATAATGGGGGCACAAGAATATTATGCAAATTGTTTGGGGGTTCCAATTTAGAGTCAGAACATGTGGTGACAATTTAGGTCTCTTTACGTATGTGTGGATTCTCTTCTTACTCTGGCCAGGGTTGAGCTAGTTTTGAATCCTTCTACTTCCATTCACAATCATTATTGGGGCCTGCAAATTTCATGTCATAAATTTAACTTTATCTCCTCTGTAAATAGACTTTGCACATGGTTTTTATTTTGAGTGAATAAATGATCTCCTTTCAGATCATTCTTTTTAGTGGTAACAAAGGAACTGAAAAAGTAGTAAGAAATTATGGTACAAATACTTTTATCTTCCTTAATGTCATAATATTTGGTTGCTCAATTTGAGAAGTTTCATTTAAAATGACACATAACATGTATTTTATTTTATCTTGAAATATAGATACACATTCATTGGCCAATTTTTCATGTTAATCCAAGGCCTTTTAAAATTATTAAAGTATAAGTCTTCAGATTAGAGCCCATATCTTCCTTGAATAAATCATAATATTAATGACTTTGTTTGGGTTTCTTTAAACTGGAATAATAAATATTTATGAAGACAACATAATGTACAATCCTTTTGGAGTTTTACAATTTTATTCAAACATTAGTAGTTTTCTTACCCTTGTCTATTTGCTTTTTTCTAACATTTTTATCTTTGTTTTCTTTTTTATACTCATTACTGTAATTAATTAAATTATAAGTGTGTTTTACTGCCCTAAACATATTTGGGTTGATCTAAGGTAAATATAAAATTCGACAATTGGAGCAGGAAAACATATATGTACTAGGGAGTGCGTCCAACCTAATTAATGCCATAGATAGCAGACATGACAGAGAACATAGAGAGCATTAGCATTCTGGTAAGCTAGTTCGATGATGGTCGTTTACGAGAGCCTTTTCTGAATTTAGCATTTCTGTTTAAGGTTAACTGAAAAAATAACATCTTTATTAGGTGAGAATAAAAAGAAATTCTTAAGCTTAAACTCTTCAAGTCTTCACCAACTTCTGCTCTGCTGCCTGGATCCATCTGATTTGTAGATATCAAATTTCTTAAGTAAATCACCAATTTCTAGAGTTTTTGTATCAGCCACTGTTTTGAAGACCTGCTGAAGGCCATTAAATCTCTTCCCCCCACTCAAACACACATAACTATGCACTCACAGAATTGCTAAATGAAATAGTACTGGAATTATATTGTCTGAATAGAAACTTGTTTATTTTGAGGCAATATACTTAATCTTTCATCTACAAAATGGGTAGAATAATAGCATCTAATTATAAGTTTACTATTATGAGTATCAGAAAAGTAAAGCATTAGGCTCAATTTTTGTCTCCTAATAAGTTATAATAGAATACAAACATAAAAATAATGTTTTCAAAAATTATATATTATGAGGTAACCCTTCTAAAGTGTTTTAAATGATGATGATAAACTGCATATATTTTCTGATGGTGTTTGGACTATTAGAATTGATGAAGATAATTATGCTTCTTTTTTATGCAAAATTAGTAGACATATCCTACAAAAAGTTGAATTAAATTCATATTATGGAAATAAAACAAGGATGACACTCTCATTGCTCTCTAAATTTTTAATACAGAGATTACTGTTTTTTACTTTGTGTACGAAATTTAAATTGTGAAATTGATATGGCAACATGCCTGTCACTTTTGACAAGTTATTTTTGACTTTTTTTTTTTTAAGGACAACAAATGACTCACAAATGTTACCCTTATTCAAAACAGTTGTATTCAGAACCAAAGTTCCCCTTGCCAGAGGAGGTTAGGCAAGACATACTAGAATTCTGCCTGCCTATTCTAGGCAATGCAGAATTTCAATTTGGTCATTTTATTTAGTTTTAGTTAATGCTGTTGTTTTTGGCCAGCACTGACGTCCTTGGATGAGACACAACCTGTTTC
>NW_012101266.1:1305000-1307892 GCF_000951045.1 Mandrillus leucophaeus | reverse complement strand
TATGTGTGGATTCTCTTCTTACTCTGGCCAGGGTTGAGCTAGTTTTGAATCCTTCTACTTCCATTCACAATCATTATTGGGGCCTGCAAATTTCATGTCATAAATTTAACTTTATCTCCTCTGTAAATAGACTTTGCACATGGTTTTTATTTTGAGTGAATAAATGATCTCCTTTCAGATCATTCTTTTTAGTGGTAACAAAGGAACTGAAAAAGTAGTAAGAAATTATGGTACAAATACTTTTATCTTCCTTAATGTCATAATATTTGGTTGCTCAATTTGAGAAGTTTCATTTAAAATGACACATAACATGTATTTTATTTTATCTTGAAATATAGATACACATTCATTGGCCAATTTTTCATGTTAATCCAAGGCCTTTTAAAATTATTAAAGTATAAGTCTTCAGATTAGAGCCCATATCTTCCTTGAATAAATCATAATATTAATGACTTTGTTTGGGTTTCTTTAAACTGGAATAATAAATATTTATGAAGACAACATAATGTACAATCCTTTTGGAGTTTTACAATTTTATTCAAACATTAGTAGTTTTCTTACCCTTGTCTATTTGCTTTTTTCTAACATTTTTATCTTTGTTTTCTTTTTTATACTCATTACTGTAATTAATTAAATTATAAGTGTGTTTTACTGCCCTAAACATATTTGGGTTGATCTAAGGTAAATATAAAATTCGACAATTGGAGCAGGAAAACATATATGTACTAGGGAGTGCGTCCAACCTAATTAATGCCATAGATAGCAGACATGACAGAGAACATAGAGAGCATTAGCATTCTGGTAAGCTAGTTCGATGATGGTCGTTTACGAGAGCCTTTTCTGAATTTAGCATTTCTGTTTAAGGTTAACTGAAAAAATAACATCTTTATTAGGTGAGAATAAAAAGAAATTCTTAAGCTTAAACTCTTCAAGTCTTCACCAACTTCTGCTCTGCTGCCTGGATCCATCTGATTTGTAGATATCAAATTTCTTAAGTAAATCACCAATTTCTAGAGTTTTTGTATCAGCCACTGTTTTGAAGACCTGCTGAAGGCCATTAAATCTCTTCCCCCCACTCAAACACACATAACTATGCACTCACAGAATTGCTAAATGAAATAGTACTGGAATTATATTGTCTGAATAGAAACTTGTTTATTTTGAGGCAATATACTTAATCTTTCATCTACAAAATGGGTAGAATAATAGCATCTAATTATAAGTTTACTATTATGAGTATCAGAAAAGTAAAGCATTAGGCTCAATTTTTGTCTCCTAATAAGTTATAATAGAATACAAACATAAAAATAATGTTTTCAAAAATTATATATTATGAGGTAACCCTTCTAAAGTGTTTTAAATGATGATGATAAACTGCATATATTTTCTGATGGTGTTTGGACTATTAGAATTGATGAAGATAATTATGCTTCTTTTTTATGCAAAATTAGTAGACATATCCTACAAAAAGTTGAATTAAATTCATATTATGGAAATAAAACAAGGATGACACTCTCATTGCTCTCTAAATTTTTAATACAGAGATTACTGTTTTTTACTTTGTGTACGAAATTTAAATTGTGAAATTGATATGGCAACATGCCTGTCACTTTTGACAAGTTATTTTTGACTTTTTTTTTTTTAAGGACAACAAATGACTCACAAATGTTACCCTTATTCAAAACAGTTGTATTCAGAACCAAAGTTCCCCTTGCCAGAGGAGGTTAGGCAAGACATACCAGAATTCTGCCTGCCTATTCTAGGCAATGCAGAATTTCAATTTGGTCATTTTATTTAGTTTTAGTTAATGCTGTTGTTTTTGGCCAGCACTGACGTCCTTGGATGAGACACAACCTGTTTCTACTGTGATAGGCTGGAGAAAGACCTAGTCCCTAGAGGTCTGTTTTATGTTTTAAAATCTATACACCCAACCTATTTTCACACTGGTGAGCTGCCCACAATGGAAGAATGAAAAGTTTATAAAACTGGGCATTTCTACCCTGGCATCTGTCAGTGACAACATAACTCTCATCAATCCAATTCATGATGAGTTTATATTACTAATAAATAATTACACAAAGCCATGTGAAGTCTTTCAAAAAAAAAAAAAAAAAAAAAGGTGCTTAGGTTCCTCTTTGGCTATACATAACCTGACTCGAAGGAAGCTGAAAAAAAAAAAAAAGTTTAATTTCTGCCTCTTTCAGTGTGGAAAAAGAAGCAGGCTCTCTTCATTTTTCCAATTCTGATTTCAGTTCAAAAAATTCACTGGACTAGGATCACAAACCTGTGTGCCAGCCCTGGCTCCTCTTCTCTCTAGCTTTGAACAGATACTTAAAACTCTCAAACTTTAATTTCCCTTCCGTGAAATGATAGCTGGGCCAGATGATATCTCAAACATTTTTGACTCTACAAATAAAAATATTTTGCCCCCCTTTTTGAATATAGCTCATAAAATTAAGCTAAATTATGTTGGTCTTTGAATATGGTGACTTGGAAAGTAGCTGCCTGTGTAATTTTTAAGAAATAAAATAAATTATCTCATGTACTAAATCTATTGGGCTTACCCTACTTTGCTTTATTTTATAATTTTGACCTTCGATGTATGACACAATGGAAAGTCAACTTATAATAGGGTGCATTCTTTCTGTGAAGACCTGATTTTGCCTGGGCAGGGGACTGATTCAATAATGGAAGGGGCCCTTCCATTCACAATATGTATGACTTACGGAGAACATTTGCAAGTTTGCTCTGTATGCCTATGATAATATCAGAGTGGCTCTGAATATACGATTCACAGAATAATCGAGACCCAGCTAATCTAATGACTCTCAATATGAGGGGTTGTCAGTGGCACAGGTGTTTTTCTTATCACTTGATGTCTGAATTATGTAG
>NW_012101266.1:1301055-1303185 GCF_000951045.1 Mandrillus leucophaeus | reverse complement strand
GACGTGTGATGTCAGATCATAAATGATACATTTTCATATACTTATTTTCCATCTATATATTTTCTTTGGTGAGGTTTCTATTAAGATATTTGGCTTATTTTTGATCAGATTCCTTATGTTCTTATTGTTGAGTTTGAAGAGTTCTTTGTATGTTTTGGATAACATTTAATTATCAGATGTGTCTTCTGCAGATATTTTCTCCCGTTCTGTAACTTGTCCTTTCATTCTCTTGCAGATGTCTTTTGTAGAGACAAATTTTTAAATTGTAATAAAGTCCAGTTTATCAATTCTTTCTTTCATGGATCATGCCTTTAGTGGTTATCTAAAAAGCATAGCTAACCACAAGGGAATTTAGATTTTTTCCTAAGTTATCTTCCAGGAGTTTTATAATTTTGCATTTTACATATAGATATAGATTCCATTTTCAGTTACTTTTTTTGAAGTATGTAAAGTCTATGTCTAGATTCATTTATTTTTGCATGTGTGTGTCCAGTTATTCCAACACTATTTGTGGAAAAATCTCTTTTCTCTATCGTATTTAGTTTCCTCCTTTGTCAAACGTCAGTTGACTGTATTTATGTGTTACTATTTCTGAACTTTTCATTTTGTTCCATTGCTCTATTTGTCTATTCTTGTGCCAGTAATACCCTAATTGTCTTGATTACTGTAGCTTTGATTATCATCTTAAAGTAGGGTGGTGTCACTCTTCAAACTTTTTTCTTCTACTTCAATATTGTGTTGGTAATACTGGATCTTTTGCTTCTCCATATACACCTTAAAATCAGTGTGAAAATATTCACAAAATAGCTAGCTGGGATTTCGGTTGGGACTGTGCTGAATCTATAAATAAGCATACTGACAATTGATATTTGATCTTTCTATCCATAACATAGCACATCTATTTAGTTAGTTATTTGATTTCTTTCATCAGACTTTTGTAGTTTTCTCATAAACATTTTGTACATATTTTGTTAGATTTATTTCCTTTTCATTTTTGAGATTTCTATTATAAACGGTATTGTGTTTTTAATTTCAAATTTCAATCAGTCATTTCTAGTATATAGGAAAGTGGCTGACTGAAGTGTATTAACCTTACACCCTGCAACCTGATACAATTACTTGTGAGTTTCAGCAGTTTTTTGTTGATTCTTTCAGATTTTCTATCTAGATAATCACATCAACTGCAAACAAAATAGTTTTATTTTTTCCTTTTCTATCTGTATATTTTTTACTTCCTGTTCGTATCATATTGTATTAGGTAGGGATTCCAGTAGATGTTGAAAAGAAGTAGTGAGAGGACACATCCTTGCCTTTTTCCTGATGTTAGTAGAAAAGCTTTGAATTTTTCAGGTCTAAGCATAATGTTAACCCTCAGGTTTTTGTAGATTTTTAGAAACCAAGTTGAGGAAGCTTCCGTCCACTTCTAGTTTATTGGGAGTTTTTACTATGAATGGGTATTAGATTTTGTCAAATGTGTTTTCTGTATCTATGTTTATTACCATGTAATTTTTCTTCTTTGGCCTGTTTATGTAATAGATTGCATTAATTGATTTTCAAATGTTGAATTAGGCTTGCATACCTGGAAAAAAAAATACCCTCTTGGCCATGGTGTATAACTCTTTGTCTACACTTGTTAGATTTGATTTGCTAGTATTTTGTTGAGAAATTTTTCATCTATGTTCGTGAGATGTATTGGCCTATGGTTTTCTTGTAATACCTTTGTCTGGTAGCTGATATGTTTAAACTCAAGATATTTTTAGTGGACGTCTTATTATTTTTAAATATTGTCAATAAGATAGAGTGTGTCAACTGTAGAGAAGCTGTAAAGAGAATTAACTTTCCTCTTATTAGTACACACAGACACACACACACACACACACACACACACACTCTCTCTCTCTCTCTCAAATGAATTCAACTCTGTTCAAGCTTTCCTTAATATTCTACTTGATCCTTGTCTAAACTAAAAGTGAGAATATGGTTACGTATTTTCTCCACATATTTCCAAAGGGGCAATTTTGATTTTTTTCATCATCCTTATGAAATCAAAAGTCTGATGAATATCTTCTAATCTAAGGAAGATTTTTCCTTTTTTTAAAATAAAATTTTAAATTTTAGAATAGTTTTTTT
>NW_012101266.1:1285534-1300905 GCF_000951045.1 Mandrillus leucophaeus | reverse complement strand
ACCACATTAGACACCTCTAAGCTATGAAAGTTTCTAACATTATCCTTGTTTTTGATGACTGAGGTTTTTGAGGAGTACTAGGTTTGAGTAGTACTATTGAAGTATTTTGTAGTATTCCTGAAATAGAATTTGTCAGGTATTTTTGTTTATAATTACACTGAGTTTTTGGGAAGATCACAAAGGTAAAGTACAATTCTCAGCATATTATATCAAAAGTACATACTACCAGTATGACATATAATTAATGATGTTTACTTTGAGAATCTGGAAAGTTATTGTTTTTTTCCCTTTTCCATATGTTTTTTTTTTTCATCTTTCTATACTCTTGGAAAGTTGTTTTGCATAGCCCCAACTTAAGGAGTAGGGAGTACCATGGCCAAGAAAACTTTACCTAACCCAAGATCATCAAGATTTACTCCTATGTTTTATTTAAGAGTTTTATAATTTTAACTCTTACATTTAGGACTATAAACCATTTTGAATTTTTTGTGTATAGTATGCTATTGGTCCTGGTTCATTCTTTTGCATGTGGATATCCAGTTGTCGATCTGTAATCGATCTCCTGTGCTAGTGCTGCACTGTCTTGATCACTAGAGCTTTGTAATACATTTTGCAACTGGAATGTGTGACTCTTTCAAATTTGTTCTTTTTCAATAATGCTTTGGTTATTCTGGGTCCTTTTAAGTTTCTTATAAATTTTTTAGAATCAATGTGTCAATTTATTCAAAAGAAAAACACCCAGCTTAGATTTTGGATTTTGATAGGAATTATGTTGAATCTATAGAGCGGTTTGGGGAGTGTTACTATCTTAACAAGGTTAAGTCTTCTGAGCTATGAACTTGGGGTTCTTTTCATTTATTTAGATCTTTTTATGTTTATTTCAACAATGTTTTGTAGTTTTCTGTGTGCCAGTGTTGCATTTCTTTTTAAAATTTTATTTGTAAGTGTTTTATTTTTTTGAATTCTGTAAGAGATTTTGTAAAAAAAAACAAAACTATTTTTGAATTGTTCATTTCTAATATATAGAAATACATTAATTTCCATATATTGATCTTGTATACTAAGAGCAACCTTGCTAAACTTATTTATTTGTTCTAATAGGTTTTTCTGTGTTTCTCATTATTTTCTATATACAGACAATTTCATCTCCAAATTGACTGGTTTTCTTCATTCTTTCCAATCTTTATGCCTTTTATTTTCTTGCATAATATCATGGTTTTATCATGAAAGGATATTGGATTTTTAAAAAGCCCTTTTCCAGCATCTATTCAAGTGATCATATGTTAACCCCCTGGATTCTATTAATGGAATGCATTACTTGATTTCAGATGTTAAACCAACCATACATCCCTGTCATAAATTCTACTTTGTCATGGTCTATAATCCTTTTTATATATTGCTTAGTGCCATTTGTTAATATTTTGTTGAGTATTTTTGCAACTATATTCACAAGGGATATTTGTAATTTTCTTGTGATATTTTATATGGATTTAGTATCAGGATAACATGTTCTTCATTGAATTATTTAGAAACAGACTGTAGTTAGTGAGGATGAGAAGACAATTGTATGAGCATGGAAACAAACGGTGCATTTGCATTAGTCTGTGCAGCAAATTATATCACCTAGTGCAGAGAGGTTATCTCTCTCTGCACTACACTAGATATACACAAATTATATCACCTAGCATAGAGAGGTTATGTACACTAGGTGTAACCTGGTATAGAGAGATAAAAACACGAAACAAACTAGGAAAACAAGGGAACTTCCTCAGCATTGTAAAGGGCATCTGCAAAAATCCATGACTAATACCATTCCTAGTGGTTAGAAGTAGTCAGATTTGTGATATATTCATGAATAGAGGTGTTGAGTTTTGCTGGTGGATTAGATATGAATGTTAAAGAGAGAAATCAAAGATAACTTCCAAGTTTTGTTCTAAACAAATTCATGGATAATCTTAACATTTATGGAGGAGTCTTTGAGGATTAGTAGAGAAGTCAAGATTCCTAAGCCTGTTAAATTTGAAAGTCATAAAAAGAAATACAAATTTAGGAATATCCAGCTTATTCAAAAATCTGTATTTCCTAGGCAAAGAATAAATATAGAAAAGTGAAGATACCATGGCTTACTGCAACATTTGGAAACCAGGTGCAGTAGAAGACATGAAATGAAATCTTTACGTTGCATTATTTTAGATTTAGTTGTGTCCTAGCCTGAACATGAAGCACTTTATTTTATTTATTTATTTTTTTTACTTAGCATCTTCCAGCTATACAAGAGAGTGGAAGTGTAGAGCAGAGAGTGTCTCTGGGTAATGGGGAGAGAGAACACAACAGTTGTGAGGCATTGAACTCAGTGCTGTCCTATTAGAGAAGAAAGGAAAACTGGACCAAATTTAGCTGCTGCTCGCCCACAAAGAGAGCATTTAAACCAGCCCTAGCCAGAGGAGAATCACTGATCCCAGTAGTCCAAACTTGATCCCACAATCCTCATCATCAAGGGCTACAGCTCTCTGTGTCTCCAAGTAAACTTGAAAAGTAGTCTAGGCCATAAGGACTGCAATTCTTAGGCATGTTCCAGTAGTGAACTAGGCCCAAAGACTGGGGACTATGAGGGCATGTGACATATTGAGACAGCAACTGGGGCAGCCAAGGGTGTGCTGGCATCACCCCTCCCCTAACTCCTAGCTGCACATCTCACGGCTCCAAAAGAGAGCCTTTCCTTCCACTTGAAGAGAAGAGAGGAAAGAGCGGGGAAGAGTTTGTCTTACATTTTGGATACCAGCTCAGTCACAGTGAGATAGGGCACTGGTTAGAATCTTAAGGTCCCCATTCTAGGCCCTAGCTCCCAGACAACATTTCTAGACACATCCTGGGCCAGAAGGGAAACCTCTGCCTTGAAGGACCCAGTGCTCACATCATTCATCACCTGCTAACTGAAGAGCCCTTGGGCCCTGAATAACAATCAGTGATACCCAAGTACTTGGTTGAGGGTCTTGAGTGAGTCTCTGAGACTTGCTGGCTTCAGATGAGATTCAGCACATTACTAGCTGTGGTGGCAATGGGGCAAAACTCTGCTTGAGAAAAGCAGATGGAAATGAAAGGGAATTTTGTCTTGTACCATAGGTACCAGGACAGCCACAGGGTAGTAGAGCACCAAGTGGGCTCTTGGGGTTCCTGATTCTAGGACTTGACTCTTTTGACAGCATTTCTGGAACTGCCCTGGGCCAGAGGGGAGCCCACTACACTGAAGGGTAAGTCCCAGGCTAGGCAGAATTTACCACAAGCTGACTTAAGAGTCCTTGGGCTTCAAGAGAACATTGCAGTAATCTTGCAATATTCCTCATGGCCTGTGATGGCTACAGGTGAGACTCCTCTGCCTTTAGAAAGGGGAGGGAAGAGTAGGAAAAACGAGTCTTGTGGTTTGACTGACAGCTCAGTCTCAGTACAGTAGAACACCAGGTAGACTTCTACGTTTTTTGACTCTATTCCCTGACTCCTGGACAACACCTCAGGACCCACTTGGGGGCTGTGGGACCTTACCGCCATGAAGGGAAGGACATAGCCCTGGCTGGCTTTGCCACCGGCTGATTGTAGAGCCCCAGGGCTTAGAGTAAACTTAGGCAGTAGCCAGTGAGTGGTTTCAGCAGGCCTTGGGTGAGGCCCAGTGCTGTGCTGGCTTCAGTTTGACATGGCACAGTAATAGTTGTGGTGGCCACAGCAGTGCTTGTGTCACTCCACCCCCAGCTTAGGTTGCTAAGAAAGGAGAGAGACTGTTTGGAAGAAAGTAAGGGAAGAGAATAAGAGTCTCTTATTGCCTGGTAATCCAGAGAATTTTCCCAGATCTGATTCAAGACTACCAGGGTAGTATCTCTACAAGTTGGCAAGAACCACAGTGTTACTAAGCTTGGGGCCCTCCTAAAACAGATACAGCTTAGGTCACAACACCAAAGTCCTTTCAAATATCTGAAAAGCCTTCCTATGAAGGATAAGTATTATAAGCCCAGACTGTGAAGACTATAATAAATACTATTAATAAATACATATATATAAATAAATAAAATAAATCCTTCAATGCCCAAACATTGAAGAACATCTACTAGCATCAATACCATCCAGGAAACATGACTTTGTAAAATGGACTAAGTAAGGCACCAGGGACCAATCCTGGAGAAAGAGATATGTGACCTTTCAGACAGACTTCAAATAGCTAGCTGTGTTGCGGAAACTCAAAGAATTTCAAGTTAACGCAGAGAAGAAATTCAGAATTCTATCAGATACATTTAACAAAGAAATTGAAACAATTAAGCAGTAAAAGTTCTACAGTTGAAAAATGCAACTGACATACTGAAGAATGAATTTGAATCTTTTAATAGTATACTTGATTAAGTAGAAGAAGGAATTAGTGAGCCTGAAGACAGGCTGTTTATAAATGCACAATATTTAGAAAATAGCTTCAAAAGGGCAAATCTAAGAGTTATTGGCCTTAAAGAGGAGGTAGAGAAAGAGATGGGGCAGAAATTGTATTCAGTGGAACAGTATTGGAGAACTCTCCAAACCTAGAGAAAGATACCAACATTCAAGTATAAAGAAGGTTATACAACACCAAGGAGATTTAACCCAAATAATACTATCTCATGGCATTTAATAGTCAAACTCTTAATGGTGAAGGATAAAGAAAGGATCCTAAAAGCAACAAGAGAAAAGAAACAACATACAATGGAGCTGCAATACATCTGGCAGCAGACTTAGCAGACTTCTCAGTGGAAACCTTGCAGGCTGGGAGAGAGTGGCATGACATATTCAAAGTGCTGAATGAAAAAACTTTCACACTAGAATAGTATATCTGGTGAAATATCCTTCAAAATTGAGGGAGAAAAAAAGACTTTCTGAATCAAAAACTGAGATATTTCATTAACACAAGACTGGTCCTTCAAGGAATGCTAAACAGAGTGCTTCAGTCAGAAAGAAAAGGATGTTACTGAGCAGTAAGAAATCATCTGAAGATATAAAACTTGTAGATTCTCTGTTCTACTTGGTCATACCAAATACTTTAAGTAGACTTATACGTTGATGAAGTCAGTTTTTTTCTTTTTTTACATCAATTTCCACATCCACTAGGAGCAATATATTTACTCATAGCAAGCAGCTAAACTCATATTATTTTAAACCTTTCACTGACACAAAGTAAAAGACAAAAAGATATTTTGCTAATTCTTATTGAAGAGAAATGTCCAAATGAAGTCTTACTAGTATCCCAAGTGAATTCTTAAGAAATGTGAACCCTGAAATCTTTTATTATACTGAGTTATCAAACTTTATTTTTTAAAGGTTAAACATACAAAAAATAGAATCTCTAATCAATATTTCATTAAAAAGTAAATATTAATACTATTAAATGGATACATAGACATATGCCCACACATTTACCATATAACCTTACTTTTTTCTATTCACTGAAAATCATTGTAACCCTCTTTGTAACTCTGTGATCCTGCACCAGCCATGTGAATAAGTTTGGAAATCACTAATTTCAGAGAATATTCTAGCTTTCGTCATGATATAAAGAATAGCTGGTTATTACAAAAGCTGTGAAGTTTAGGCTGTAAAACTTCTATATATGAAAGATTTCAGAATAACGATCTGGCTAAATTTTAGGTGGAGGAATGTGCTGGGGCAACTAGAGAACATACCTAGAGACTTTATTTGCACAGTAAGCCCATTGATCTCTCTTCCAGAAGAATTGGGTGTTTGGAAATGGGAGGGAGGTAGTGGTGCTCTAAAATCTCCTGAAGCAATGTCTTGGGTCTGTCATAATTTAAATCAAACTGACTTACTCTCTACATCCTTAACTTGATATCTTGTTGGAATCCATTTTGCCAGAATCCAGAAATAAATATGACTACATCATTTTAATGTAATTTTTCAGATAATTACACTTTGGGGTGGGCTTAAATCACTGAGGAAAAGAACACTGAATTCTACAGTGTTTCACTTTCATAAAAAGCTTCATTTCAAAAATTAATTATTTCCAGTTTAAAAAGTATTACATTTCTCATTACATGTGCTTACTTTCCATTCTAAAAATATTGGTTTGGAGTATCTGAGTAAAGGTTGAAACAATTTTTACAAGCTCAAAATGAATCTCTTTTTTATGCTCACTTAATTCAAAAGCAGCAGATACATTTTTTTAAGATTAAAAAGAAAATTTTATGTTAAGATGAAAAAAGTTTTATCTCCTGCAAATGTTACAGTCATCTTTAAGCCATGTGAAAAGAAGTATTAGATAAAATGGCTGTTTAACTTCTAATTTTAGCACCATTTCTGTTATCAAATTTCATAAAAAATATAAATAAGGATTCTTCCCTGTGAAGAATAGACAATACCTGATCAGTACCTTTACATTGTATTATGTTAATTGTGCAATGTGGCCTCACTTCCAAATCCTAGTTTCTAAAATTACAAATGTCAATGTGATGGAAAAGAAAACTGGGTATCAGCCTACAAGGATTTTGGTCTTAATGTAGGCTTATGTGTTTTGATTAATTATAGAAGTAGAATGGAGGGAGATGGAAGTCATGTAAAAACTTTTCTAATTTAACTTTCAACTAAGTAGAATTGCTCACCACAATTTTTTCAGCTTGTGGGAGGTTAATTTTAAATCACGGAATAGGATTCCTCATCACAAGCTGAGAGATACATAGATCAAATGTTGAGAATTTTTGTTTTAAAAATAAGGGGAAGAAAGAGACATTGTTGGGAGATGGTTTTAAATCAATTTTAAAATTTCTTTTTGAATCAGATTAAAATTTCTGCAGAATCTTTACTACTTTTTCATTGGTTAACTAGTTCTCATCAAATTACTTTAAATTATATTCTTTATCTGTAATCTTTATCTGAATAGTTGTTGACTCAAAGTATATCAGTTTTACTTTAATTTACACTTTTCAAATTTCTATCAGATTTTTCAAAAATGATCTTGTTATGCTGTTCTTTCAAATGCTGTTGTCTTATCTATAACTCAAAATGGAAATTTGCATTACAACACTGATTGGTCAGGCCGGGCGCGGTGGCTCACGCCTGTAATCCCAGCACTTTGGGAGGCCGAGGCGAGCGGATCACGAGGTCAGGAGATCGAGACCATCCTGGCTAACACGGTGAAACCCCGTCTCTACTAAAAATGCAAAAAATTAGCCGGGCGAGGCGGCGGGCGCCTGTAGTCCCAGCTACTCGGGAGGCTGAGGCAGGAGAATGGCGTGAACTTGGGAGGCCGAGTTTGCAGTGAGCCGAGATCGCGCCACTGCACTCCAGCCTGGGCGACTAAGCGACACTCTGTCTCAAAAAAAAAAAAAAAAAAAAAAAAAAAACAACACTGATTGGTCAGTCTGTCTGTCTATTAATCATCTAATTTATCCAATCTAGAGAGACTGTGTTTGTATACACATTGTGTTTTATCCATTGTGGCTTCTCTGTCATGTAAACACCAAAAAATTATTTTCAGGAATATTTTTTAACAAATAATTAAACCTTGATTTCTATCTTCCCCTTTTTTGCCCTGTATGTTTTCATTTTCTTCCCTAAACAGACTGATAATTCTTTCTCTGTGACTTGAGAGGAGCAAGGTCTGAGAAGACAGATCTTGCCTTCTCTATGACACTTTGCTGACATCTAGGACAATTTTTATTTATCATTCAAATAGTCTATATACTCTCATTTTTATGCATTTGTTTTTGCAATTATTACCTCCAGTGTTTCACTTTGAAACATTGAAAAGTTACCTGACTACATTCTACTCATAAATAAATGATATGTGTATTAAGGTTATTTTGAGGCATTAATAATGCATATTATTTACTGAGAGCCAAGAGATGTGTAGTTTTCTGATGGTAACTAATTCAGCTAATTGTAAAGTTTTACTTCTTCCTTAGGAATTAAGGACTAGCATTGGCCTTACTTTCAGTATTAAGCAAGAGAATATTTGAGGAACATATGCCCAGTTCTGCAGGGAACACAAAAACATTTCAGAAATCTGTCTTTGCTTTTCAATGAGCTTATGTTGCAAAGACATATTATGAAAATGTGTATCATAGAGATAAGAGTACAGGACTCAGAGCTGTGGTGTGTTTGTAAATGTTTAATAACTGGCTCTCAGTGGTAGTGTTCATTGATTTCTGTGGTGTGAATACTCCTACCATGGCTAACTTGAAGCTTCTGATGGTTTAATAACCGGTTGCCAAAAGTCCTGAAAATTTAAAAGTTAGCTTCTTGAGCAGGTAGAAGACAGCTCTAACACACCACTGATTATTGCCTTGAGATAGAGTCTGCTCTATGCTTAGCTACCGTATTACCTGTGAACTCATTACTAATTATCTTGGAAAACTTAACCTATCAAATGTTATTCTATTTTAGTATTAGTAATGAATGATACAGTGAGCTTAGAACACTTACCTCTGATTACCACCTCTGTTTCTCGCTTAGGTGCTATTCGTTGTTGGGAAGTCTTAAGTCTTCCATCCATAAAGACTGATGCCTTTTATCGATTCTGGAAGTGCTATAGCCATTATCCTTTCTTTTGCCCTTTTTTCATTTTTTCCCTCACATTCTGGGTCTCCAAACAGATTCTCATCAGTCTTTTTCACTTTATACCCTATGATTTTTAGCTCACTTTTTTATTGTACTTATAGTACTTACACCATCTGACAAACCACATCATATATTTTATTATGTGTTATTGTGTCTATATGTGAGCTATGTGAGAAAAGGGATTTTTCTGATTATTCACTGCATCTAGAAGGGCACCTACCAGCAAGTGGATATTAAATAAATAGTTTTAAAATAAATTAAGAAGTGAGATAATAGATTGCATTATGTAAATCTAGACCTCCAGTATCTATCAAGATGCACTGAATTTTTTATTTTTGCTCTGATATTTTCACTTCCTCAAAAATGCAAGTAAACTCTAAGAGAATACCTATTCCCTAAAGTTCACCTTTTGTACCCAAAAGTTTCCACATTTGTTTGGTATGGTTTAAACTGATTATACAAATACCAGCTCTTCCTATTATGTCTAGGTGCTTTTAATTCATGCCTCATATTGCACTATCTGTCCACAGAATCTGACTTAAAGATCAACTTTTGTGCTAGCTTTTCTTGGTGTTTCAAGCCCAATTTAATTGCCTCTTTTCAACTTCATTCTGTTTTTCATTGTTCAGTGGTTTTTTTTTTTTAATGTTACCAAATTACTGCAATAATTCATAATGTGAGTATACATAATTCCTTTAACTTAGACTACAGATTTCTTCAAATGTTCAAAGCATGTACTTCTTGTCTCACCGATCTTAGATGAGCCAGATTAAGGCAGTAGAAAGTCAGAATAACAACTTCTTGGGAAGCCAAAAGAGAGAAGGAGGCATCAGCATGGCTAGTGGTTTGATGGTTAGGAGCATGGGCCCCAACCCAAGACACCAAAGTTTAAATCCAATTTCAGCTACCTACTAACTGTGTGAACTAGAAAAGTTCTATGACTTCCCTGTGTCTACGTTTTCTTTTATAGATAATGAAAATGACAACAGCCATTACTTTGTAGGTGTGGTATCAAGAAAATTTAGAAGCTCAATAAATGTTGGCTATTATTTTTGCTATTATTGTCTTTTATATTGCCAATGAAAAGCTCCTACCCACTCATTCTAGAGGCCCCTGGAAACCTAAAAAATGTCTTCCAAAGGCTTTACATTTCACCAGTTTCTCTACCTTCTACCTCTCATTTCAGACCTTGTCTCTATGATCTGATTTCGTTGGTTCACAGCTGCCTGCCTCCTATCTGATGATGGTTAATTTTATATGTCAGTTTGGCAAGACTTTGGTGTCCACTTGTGTGATGAAACACTACTTTAGATGTTGCTTTGAAGGTAGTTTGTGGATGTGATTAACATTTATAATCAGTTGACTTTAAGTAGATTACCCTGGATAACATGGATGGGCTTCATTCAATCAGTTGAGGGCCTTAATGGCAAAAACTGAGGTTCCTCAGAGGAAAAGGAATCATTTCTCAAGACTAGAATATATAAATCCTGCCTGAATTTCCAGCTTGCCAGCCGTATTCCAGATTTCAGACTTGCTAGCTCCTACATTAGCTTCAGCCAATTCCTTAAAATCAAACATTTATCTCTCTCTCCCTCTTTATATATTCTGTTGGCTCTGTTTCTCTGGAAAATTCTGACTGATACTGATTTTGGTACCAGGAAGAGGGGTGCTGCTGTAGCAAATACTTAGAAATGTGAAAGTGGCTTTCAAGTTGGATAATGGGTAGAGGCTGGGAAAGATTTGAGGCACATAATAGAAAAAGCCTAGATTGCCTTGAAGAAACAATTTGTAGAAATATAGACACTAAAGATGATTCTGGGGAAAGCTCAGAAAAGAAATAGGAGAGACAGAATGCCCTGTAATGACAGAGGCAGAGGCTGGAGTGCTCCCTCTACAAGTCAAGGAGCCTTAAGTGTTGCCAGCTATCACCAGTAGTTAAAAGAGAGACTGGGAAGAGATTCTTCCTCAGAGTCCTCAGAAATAAAATCTATGCTGATACCTTAATTTCGGACTCTTAGCCTACAGAACTGTAAGTCAATACATTTCTGTTGTTTTAAGCAACACAGTTTGTGTTACAGCAGCCATAGGACACTAATTCACATCCTTTCCCATTTCCCAGAGGATTAAAGAATTTTGCATAAACACAGCATTGTTAAAATCATGCTACTGTATTTCAGCAAACATTGCTGCTATTAGGCAACTTGAATCTCTTAGATTACTTTCGAGAGGAATAATATGAACTTATACTCACGATTTTATATATTAAAACCTAAAAACATCAGTTATATTTAATTTACAAGTAAACTTTCCTTTATTTAACTAGCCCAGATTTATAAGCAGCACATTCATAATAAAATACTACCATATAATAAAATTTAGAGGGCTGAGAGGATTATATATATCTTTGCTTTAGTGACAGGGCTAAGAATTACTTCTCGAAACTAAGTGCATATGTGTCACAAAATCTAATTCTTAGAAAATTGTAGGAAAACACTGATACCAATATGCATCTACAGGGAATTGATTGAAAAATACAATAAAATATTTTTATAACAATAGGGCTATTTTTATGGTAACTCGTAATGATAAAAAAGTTTACGTGGTTTCAATTTTAGGACATAATTACCATAACACTAATGATTGACTGGAAAGAGAACAGTCTTCTCCCAAATTGTTGAAATTCTAGCTAAGTACATGTATGAATGTATATGGTAGGATTTCTGGATTTTCCCCCAAGCATTATGAAACAGTAGGTCCTCTTAGAATATTAAAGTGGAAATACCAATACATTCTATTAATATATTGATACTTATTTATTAATACTAACATTTCTTACCTGTTAAAAATTTACTTAGATGATTTCTGGTAATATAATCACATGTGATAATGTAAGTCATGAAATTGAATACTATTCATTCCTAGTGAAGGATTTGCCAGTTTCATGCCTATAAGGAAGTCCCTTGTATTATAAAGTCTATTTCTGGAAAACTTCTAAAGAAGATACTCCAGTTGCCATTTTTTGGCTTTACAGGTAATACCTGAAAGTTGGGCTATCTGGTTTCCCTGTCTCTCATCCAATACTCCTGCAAGGAGAGGCTCAGATATTTATCAGAAGCACTTGGAAAATTACTGATGATGGCTATGGAATCTCTTTTGTTCTGGAATGGTTTTAGATGTTATTGATACTTCTAGTTACTTCAGCTGCATTGATAGTATAGTTTCAGGAGTGTAGTTGAAAGAGCCTGAGAGTATGAACCCTGTGTCTGATACATAATTGCTGTATGACTTTAGACAAGTGAGTCAATACAAAAATAGTGGTAAAATTTACAGATTACTCAGCACCTCTTGTGTTACAGATGTGTCTCTGTGTTTTTTATTCATTACCCCTCAGAATAATCTTCCAAGGTAGGTATCTTTACTCTACAGATGAGAAATCAGAGATCCAGGAAGTTTAAGTGAGTTACCCAATTAAAAACTATCCAAGGCAAGTACATAATGATATTGAGATTCACATCCAGATGTGTCTCATTTTGCCTATCTATAAATTAGTAATAATAATTCCTCATTTGTAGCAATGTTGAAATCATGTTCTCTCTTATTCTATATCATAAGACAACCTGGACTGGAAAAATTTAGTGTCTACTGGTGCAGAACCTCTGGTGCAGATAATAAAGAGTAGAGAGAAATATTAATACCAGGTTCTTTAGGTTATTTGTGAGACTGCTGCACTTTGATATAGGCAGGTGGGAGCCAAATGATTCTCAGTACAACGTGGAGGGAGAAAAGAGGAGGAAGGGTGGGAGGTCTCAGAGAAATCGTTGGCCTTTGTAAATAGGCTAACCTTATAGATAACCTGTGGTAGGGTTAAGCTGAGCCTGAGAGATTCTCACTTACTCATCAGCAAAGGAAAGCTGTTTCTCCCTCTTAAACCTATGAATATGGTCAGAAAGTAACAACCTTCAGAAATAAAAGGACCTACACAAATTTTCAGTGGATGTATTGGAGTTTTCCTGTACTGGCTAGTGAAATTGTCACACATAACAATATTAACCTTAAATGTAAACAGGCTAAATGCCCCAATTAAAAGATATAGTCTGGTGAATAGGATAAAGAGTCAAGACCCATTGGTGTGCTGTATTCAGGAGATCTATCTTATGTGCAAAGACACACATAAGCTCGAAATAAAGAGATGGAGGGATATTTACCAAGCAAATGGAAAGCAAAATAAAGCAGGGGTTGCAATCCTAGTCTCTGATAAAACCGACTTTAAACCAACAAAGATCAAAAAAGACAAAGAAGGGCATTACATAATAGTAAAGGGATCAATGCAACAAGAAGAACTGTCCTAAATGTATATGCACCCATACAGGAGCACCCAGATTCATAATGCAAATTCTTAGAGACCTACAAAGAGAGTTAGACTCTCACACAATAATAGTGGGAGACTCCAACACCCCACTGTCAATATTAGACAGAACAATGAGAAAGAAAATTAACAAGGATATTCAAGACTTGAACTCAACTTGGGACCGAGCAGGCCTAACAGACATCTACATAACTCTCCACCCCAAATCAACAGAATATGCATTCTTCTCAGCACCATATCTCACTTATTCTAAAATTGAGCACATAATTTGAAGTAAAACACTCCTCGGCAAATGGAAAAAACGGAAATCATAACATGCAGTCTCCCAGACAGTGCAATCAAATTAGAACTCAGGCTTAAGAAACTCACTCAAAACCATGCAACTACAAGAAGCTGAACAACTTGCTCCTGAATGACTACTGGGTAAATAATGAAATTAAGGCAGAAATAAATAAGTTATTTGAAACCAATGAGAACAAAGACACAATGTACCAGAATCTCTGGGACACAGCTAAAGTAGTGTTTAGAGGGAAATTTTTGGCATTAAATGCCTACAGGAGAAAGTGGGAAAGATCTAAAATCAACATCCTAACATCATAATTAAATGAACTAGAGAAGTAAGAGCAAATTCAAAAGCTAGCAGAAGAAAAGAAATAACTAAGATCAGAACAGAACTGAAGGAGACAGAGACACGAAAAACCCTTCAAAAAAATCAATGAATCCAGGAGCTAGTTTTTTTGAAAAGATTAACAAAACAGACCACTAGACAGACTAATAAAGAGGAAAAGAGAGAAGAATCAAATAGACACAATAAAAATGATAAAAAGGATATCACCACTATTCCCACAGAAATACAAACTACCATCAGAGAATACTATAAACACCTCTATGCAAATAAACTAGAAAATCTAGAAGAAATGGATAATTTCCTGGACACATACACCCTCCCAAGACTAAACCAAGAAGAGGTTGAATCCCTGAGTAGACCATTAACAAGTTCTGAAATTGAGGCAGTAATTAATAGCCTACCAACCAAAAAAAGCTCAGGACCAGATGAACACACAGTCGAATTCTATCAACGGTACAAAGAGGAGTTGGTACCATTCCTTCTGAAACTATTCCAAACAATAGAAAAAGAGAGACTCCTCCCTAAGTCATTTTATGAGACTGGCATCATCCTGACACCAAAACATGGCAAAGACACAACAAAAAATGGAAATTTCAACCCAATACCCCTGACGAACATCGCTGAGAAAATCCTCAATAAAATACTGGCAAACTGAATCCAGCAGCACATCAAAAAGCTTATCCACCAGAATCAAGTCGGCTTCATCCCTGGGATGCAAGCCTGGTTCAACATATGCAAATCAATAAACTGTAAACCATCACATAAACAGAACCAATGACAAAAACCACATGATTATCTCAATAGATGCAGAAAAGTCTTTCAACAAAATTCACCCCTTCATGCTGAAAACTCTCAATAAACTAGGTGTTGATGGAATGTATCTCAAAATAATAAGAGCTGTTTATGACAACCCCAGAGCCAATATCATACTGAGTGGGCAAAAGCTGGAAGCATTCCCTTTGAAAATCAGCACAGGCAATGATGCCATCTCTCACCACTCCTATTCAACATAGTGTTGGAAGTTCTGGCCAGGGCAATCAGGCAAGAGAAAGAAAGAAATTGTATTCAAATAGGAAGAGGGGAAGTCAAATTGTCTCTGTTTGCAGATGACGTGATTTTATACTTAGAAAAACCCCACCATCTCAGCCCCAAATCTCCTTAAGCTGATAAGCAACTTTAGCAAAGTCTCAGGATACAAAATCAATGTGCAAAAATCACAAGCATTCCTAATCACCAATAACTCCCATTCACAATTGCAACAAAGAGAATAAAATAACTAGGGATACAATTTACAAGGGATGTGAAGGACCTCTTCAAGGAGAACTACAAACCACTGCTCAAAGAAATATGAGAGGACACAAACAAATGAAAATCATTTCATGCTCACGGATAGGAAGAAGTAATACCATGAAAATGGCTATACTGCCCAAAGTAATTTATAGATTCAGTGCTATCCCCATCAATTTACCATTGACTTTTTTCACAGAATTAGATAAAACTACTTTAAATTTCATATGAAACCATAAAAGAGCCCATATACCCTTGACAATTCTAAACAAAAAGAATAAAGCTGGAGGCATCATGCTACCTGACTTCAAACTATACTACAAGGTTGCGGCAACCTAAACAGCATGGGACTGGTACCAAAACAGATATATAGACCAATATAACAGAGCAGAGGCCTCAAAAATAACACCACACATGGACAACCATCTGATCTTTGACAAACGTGACAAAAACAAGCAATGGGGAAAGGATTCCCTATTTAATAAATGGTGTTGGGAAAACTGGCTAGCC
>NW_012101266.1:1247317-1284844 GCF_000951045.1 Mandrillus leucophaeus | reverse complement strand
GTATGTTTATTGCAGCACTGTTCACCATAGCAAAGACCTGGCACCAACCCAATTACCCATCAATGATAGACTGGGTAAAGAAAATGTGGCACATATACACCACGGAATATTATGCAGGGATAGAAACGGATGAGTTCATGTCCTTTGCAGGGACATGGATGTAGCCGGAAACCATCATTCTCAGCAAAGTAACACAGGAACAGAAAACCAAATACCACATGTTCTCACTCATAAGTAGGAATTGAATAATGGGGACATATGGACAGAGAGGGGAACATCATACACCAGGGCCTGTCGGGGGTTGGGGGCTAGGGGAAGGATAGCATTAGGAGAAATACCTAATGTAGATAATGGGTTGGTGGGTGCAGCAAACCACCATGGCACTTGTATACCTATGTAACAAACCTGAATGTTCTGCGCATGTATCCCAGAACTTAAAGTGTAATGATAAAAAAGAAACTAATTGAATAAAATTACATAAAAAAAAGTTGAAGATGGGTTAGCTGTGTGAGGAGGGAGAGGATGCCAATCTTAAGAGTCAGGTCAGAAATAAAATGTCATCTAAAGGGAATCTGCACATACAGATGAAGGGATTTCCAAATCTTTTGTTCTATATGGAGTAATTGCTACATTAACCTGAATATTCCCCTTAGTTGATTTTCATTTTATTCCCATCTGACATTGTCTTGCCTCCTTTTTAAAAATTTCCCAATATATCTTATGTACAGTACAGTTAATCATATTGGTCTGCTGGGGACTTACAAGATCCAGGAAGGGTGTTGGGTCTGTGTCATTCTGTTCTAAGCTCTGTCAGTCAATGGAGGGTCTAATAACACTAGTGAACCCCTACTCAGGAAGCACAAGAGAAGACTTAGGCTCTAAGCGTAGTGAGGCCGAATTTCCCAACTATCCCATTAGTTAGTGAAACCCTCATATGTTGGAAAAAGAGAAAATTGAGAGGCACCACAGCAATTGTGTTACTTGACAATTATAGATATTATAGTTAAAGCACCTGGTATAAACTCAGCACATTGAAGTCATTCATGATGATGATGGTGATTATGGAGATAATTATGACTATAAAATTGTCTTCATTCCAATGAGACTGTTATTTGAGTTGCTTGGCTTCAAATGGAAAACTTTGAAGGAGAGCACATGTCAGTTTTCTATGCTTACGCAATAACCTACAGAGCTCCCTTGTGTAAAAAAAGCTAATAAAAATAAATGTAATATTATGGTGAGGATGATATGATTAATTCTAATAACCAGTGATTACCATGAACTCAAAGGTAAATGATTGTCATTATAATAGGAAGCAGGATAAAATGGAATTTCCACATATCTCGTATGCTAAATAAATGTCACCTTGATCATTCAACATCAGTTTTATTTATTTGGCTGCATTATAATTCATATGTATGTTTGAGAACTAAGTAGGAGAGTTTTAGTAAAATTTCTATTTCTAAAAATAGAAGTGATGAAAACATAAAATAGTTTCCATGTTCTCTTAAACAGAGATATACATAAACATGTTATCCAGGAAAAAGCAGTACCATTTTGTATGTTTCAGATACATGTTTTCTTTTCACAAAGGCTAAACGTAGGAGTAATTTAGATAGTATTTTCTCATAACAAACAGTATTTCAAAGAAAATTGTTATTTACAAGACTTGCTCATAAAATAACAGCCTTTGTAGGTCTTCACTATGAATTTTATATAAACTATATGAGATTGCTTCAGAATTTTGGCTATATTTTTCCTTATAGCTAGGAATAATGAGTAATAATTCCTTCTGCATTTAAAAGGAAACACTTGAAAAAAAATGGGGAAGTCTCATTAAAACCATAACCAACCCTGAGATCTTAGTCATATCACTCATCTTCAGCTCACGTTGGTAAAGCCTAGACATTGGATAGAGAGGGAGATCTTTTAATGGAAATTTGTGCAATAAGAACACTGTTAAGTTTTTCTGTCCTTTATTTGGGGTAGAAGTGAGGAGACAGAGCTTTCTCCCCTCACGCGAAAAAGCAGGAGTGGCCAAAGAGCTCATCAGAGATTTTGGAAGTTGCTTTCCAGATAGGAATATTTTTTTTCCTGCCTGAATGCTACCAAAGTGCTCAAGAATATAGACCTTTTCTAACTTGCTACTGAAAGGGAGTAGGAAGAAATTATTAAGACAATGAGACATGTATCCCCTGTAGTTTCTTGGTCAGATAAAATGATGCCTGACTTTCACAGAAGTCTAAAGGAAAGAGGTTGGCTGTATCCTCATGTAATTTCAGGGAAAGAAGAATGTCTACCTTTGGAACAAGTTTCATTTATTTTCTTTAGCTGGGGAAAGGTGTAAGGCTTCTCATGGGCCAAGTGAATGCTTAAAAGGTAGCCAGACTAGATCCATCTCAAAACGACTAAAAGGACCTTGACCAAGGAGGATGTCTCCTGGTGTGATGGGACCTTAGGAGAAAGAAATATTGTGGGATCTTATGTTAGAAGGCAGGGGTTAGAGGGGCAGTAAACAGTGAGCTGGTGAG
Organism: Mandrillus leucophaeus; assembly: GCF_000951045.1. Classification (NCBI taxonomy): domain Eukaryota; kingdom Metazoa; phylum Chordata; class Mammalia; order Primates; family Cercopithecidae; genus Mandrillus; species Mandrillus leucophaeus. The sequence continues at coordinate 1,282,313 of NW_012101266.1, read as the reverse complement.
TATATGACTTGCACCTAGCAAAGGTGCCAAAAAGGGCTTCTTGGTGGTGATTCTGTGGCATTTCCATCACTTATGTGTCCTATGAGAAAGAGCCAGCCTTTCGGCATCTGCTTCCCTAAGACTCAATTATCATATTGTAACAGCAAAAGTCAGATCTTGCTTCATTTCTCTGATTCTACTTTCCCTCTGTCCCTCAGTTAGAAGAAGCTAGAAGCAATAGTTTATTTGGAATAAGAAAAGAGACAAAACAGAACACATTCCTCCTTTCTAATAAAGATACCCATCCTTGTGCCTAGTCTGAGGATAATGAAAGGATAAATTTTAAATTGGATGTGAGATGGTAGTATTGAATTAGATTGAACTAGATTTTTTAAAACTCGGAAGTGAGTTTATTTACCTAAAAGTAACTGGAAAACTATGCAATCTATTGAAATAATACCAAAAAACAAAAAACAAAAAACCAACACACACACACGACAAAGAAAGTAACCAGGAAAAAGAAGGTACAGTTTACTGCTATATCCTACAGAATGTAGTTAATTTAATAGACCAATTATATGAACCTTAAATTTTCTTTAACAAATATTCTGTCTCACCTGTTTCTATATGAAAACCATTCTTTTTAATAAAATAAGTTTGAATCTTGGAGAGCAGAGAGAAAGAATACGAATTAAAGTGGTAGGACATTAATTAGCCCAACACTGAAACAGACTTATAAGAGTAGCCAACAGAGTCAACTATTTTCTGCATGATTATCTTGAGATCAGAAAAGCTATTTGCTTAAGCCCAAACAACTAGACATAGCAAGAGAGCACATCTTGGTCTTAGTATTCCTGACTTGTAGACAAGTTTTTGATCTAGCATGATAATAAGAAGTTTACCTGAGACAGGGACAGACATAACTAGCACTATCCTTATTATTATGTTAATTATTAGTTCTGGGCTTTGGCTGTTTTCAGAACACTACATTTTCTATTGAATTGAAGTTGAGGACAGGATTTCAGCTCTAATCGATGTCTTTGTAAATTTTTGGCTTGGTTTAGATTCTCCTTACATGCCCTCAAAAGACACATATGTATCATAAAACACAGTATCTGACACAATCCTCTTACATACATAAAATGGTACAACAAATTAAATAATCAAGTATAGGAATAATTTCCACATAATATTTTTTCTTAAAAAATTTACTAAAAAGTTATTAGGTTTAAAGCACTGAGCTTTTTTTTTTTTTTTTTCCTGGTCCAATAGAAAAAATATTTATTTTCTAGCAATGAATTTACTTCAAGAAAGTATATCAAAATATTTTCATTCCCAATTTAGCTTACTATAAACTGATTTTATGCATATTTATTAACTGGTAATAACCAGAAGAGCTTTTCTAGACCAAAATGACAAGTTGCAAATAGATTGGAAACAATCTAAGAATAGTATAGTGCTTGTTTTATTTTATCCAAAAAGAAAATATACTACCATTTGATAAATTAAAATGAATAACCAAATTAGCTTTAGCCTTTGTAACCACGAATATGCTTTGAATTGCAAGTAGCAGAAAACTATCTTATATTAGAATTGACTGGCCTCACAAATTTAAGTTAAGAAGTCTTCAGGCTGGTGGTTTCAATGACACAATGGTGTAATTATTACATGGAAGTAACTAAGAAACTAAGTTTCTTCCCACTTTTTTACTTTTCCTTTTACTATCAACTTTTTTCTGGCCTGGGTCATTTGTGGACCAATCCCAGCTAAGATAAACGCTATGGCCAATACTACTATCTGCCTATTCTTAATTTATTCTCCCTTTACCTCGAGAAGATCTGATTTTATTTAGGGCTGCAATGCACTTGTTTAAAAATTACATTTTCGCTCATAGCTAGATATAGTTATGTGATCAAGTTTTTGCCAAGGAAAAGAGATGTACAGGGCTTCCAACTAAACTCTCTAAAGGTGATGAGCATTCTCCATTTCTAAGTCTTGTCAGTGATGTGTGATACTTGAGGATTCCAGCAGTGATCTGTAAAAGAGGTGTTGAGCCCTTCTCCTATTCCCTTTCTCCTTCTTTCTGGCTGGAGTAAGATTTTAACAGACGGAAATACAGAAAACGCCTGGGCCTCCGATGGCTTTGTTGAGCTTCCATACGGTGCTTAGTTGGTCTATCATCAGACTTCTTTCTTAAGATGACAGCTGACACTAATCATAACTGATATAAGCACCATGTTTGGGTTGGCTTGGCCCTCCTTCCAAATCGATCAATGTCAATGGATCTGGAATTAGCAAGACTGGTTTAAAACAGTGGCTCTCAACTTTGACTGCAGTTTAAAGTCACTTGGGGAGTTTTAAAATCTTGGTCTCTACTTCAGACAAATTAAATCAGAGTCTCTGCATTGAAACCCTGGCATCATCGCTTTTAAACTCCACAGGTGATTCTAGTATTGAGCCAACTGACTTAACTTATGCACTGCCCACCCTTGGAAGAAAGGTCAATCTCTAAACTACATTGCTGTTGCATAGTGCGGGGAGGAGTGGCCCAGATATTATAGAGTCAACTCAACTGTGCACTGCCAGCTACTAACCTAAAAATGTCACAGTGCAGTAAGAAAGGGGTTGTTTACTTTATGAAAGAAACATACATATAAGGAATAAGGAGAGCATAAGCAATTATGTTGTCCTTATTGTATCATAAATAATCAGAAAAATTCAGGGAGGGAGAAAACAATTCTGGTCTTCTGTTAAAATGCCAGTTCTTGTCCTCTGTGTTAATGAAGTTAAAAGCTATTTTGTTACATGCCTATACTCCAAAGAGTACACTATTTCCCTTTGATTGATCTCATGCTACATAAAGAAGTCTTTCTTTCTTCACTATTTTTCTCTAAAATGCATCCTTAGCAACTGTCTCAGTATAGTAAGCAAAACCTCAGTTTATGATGATCTCTTGAGATGATTTGGCCTCTAAGAGTTGTGGAGAATTACTCTGTGGAATTATGAACATTAATGTCATCTTCCAAGTCTACCAAAAATATAAGAATAGTGAAAACAGAGAGAGATAAGTAAATTTTAATTATTTCTAGTATATAAAATGACAATTTCCATATTAAATACCAAAATATTGGAAAATGTGTATAGCTGAAAAAAAAGACATGGTAAAATCTGAAAATATTTTCAGTATGCAATATTGGGGGTAAGCAGCTTTGATGGAAGGGGTAATCCCTCAAAAGGGAAAATTATAAATAGGCTGTGTGCAGTGGCTCACGCCTGTAATCCCAGTGCTTTGGGAGGCTACGAAAGGTTGATCACTTGAGGTCAGGAGTTGGAGGCCAGCCTGGTCAACATAGTGAAACCCTGTCTCTACTAAAGATACAAAAATTAGCCAGGCACGGTGGCACGTACCTGTAGTCCCAGCTACTCGGATGCTGAGACAGGAGAATCACTTGAGCTCGGGAAGCGAAGGCTGCAGTAAACCAAGATTGTGCCACTGCACTCCAGCCTGGGTGACAGAGTGAGACTCCATCTCAGAAAAAAACAAAAAATAAAGAAACAAAAAACAAAAACAAAACAAAAAACTAGAAAAAATTACAAACAGACTGTATTCAGAAATTTCTGTTTATACATACTGGCCTCGAATATGATTTTACTTCTTTTTCTAGACTGTGTCACTATTAGGCTCACTTAATTATTACATTAACAATATGTTTGATATCCAGGAGTCTCTGGGGAGATACACAAGTATATTTCTATGCTATCACTGTACATGATAATATAGTAGTCACTGTTGTTCTTTTACTTAATCACGTTGGTGACTAGCAAATAATGCCAGTGCTCTGCCCTTCACTTCTAATACCCTGAATCTTAACTAATCTTTGGAGCACTGCCAATGGCCGTTGAAGCTACCTTGCCCACATCAAAAGAGAAGGGGTTTCTGATAATTTGGAGTGGATCTTCATTAGTCCTGGCTTCTGTATTTGAGAATTCATCTACTTACTAAAACTTATTTGTAACCTCTAAATCAATGATGTGCCTTGTGGAAAAAATGTAAGTGCTAGATAAGCTTAATTCAGGCATGAGTTATAATGTTGTCCATTAATTCAATGTTAATGAATAAAACATGTATGTTAAGTAAGGTGTCTTTAAACAGAAACCCATAAAACAAGGTTATATGGTGATTGGTTGACAAAAATGTGATAAAAGGCTCCTAGAAATCTAACATTTTATTTCCTCTAGGTACAATGATCAGGATTCATCATTCAGTGTTCACGATGATTTTGTAGAACGTAAGTACCACGAATAACAAGAATCAACTATATTTCTCTTAGTGGGGACTAGGAGTATTTAAGCAACCATGGACTAGAGACGGACAGATATGGATGTAAGAAAGTTCAGCTGTCTTGCTTTGAATCAGGATACTTTTGAGGCATAATCTAGACTCCAAAATTCTCCTGCAGAATGAAACCTTCCTCTGTAGGATTTCCCCTAAGATTGTGGCCTTGTTTCCCTTCCTCCCTTCTCTGTCCTACTTTTAGCTAGTATTTTGCCAGTTTTTGCTGAGAGTATTCTTAATAAATCATTTGCACAAAAATTATCTTATCAGAGTAAACTTCTAGAATATTTGACCAAGACAAAAAATTCAACCTAAAACTTAAATATTAACAGAGTAAACGCCAGTATGGGGTACAATAGAATAATAATTACAACAACAGCAGCTACTATTTCCTCACCACTTATAAGGTATCATACATTGCAGTAAACACTTATCTTGCTTAATCTACATGGCTACACTATACTATAAATAATTTAGTCACCATTTTATAGAGGAAGAGACTAAGTTGAAATTGTCCAAGATTGAGCCTAGTACTTAAGCTATAGAGCTGAAATTATAACTCTAAACTATGTGTCCCAAAAGGTTATAATCTTAAACCACTATGATGTGATCTTTTGATATATATAGTATTAGTAAATTGACCTTTTATGTTCCAGTTGCAGAATAATTTTTGCCCAATTTTGTATAAATAATAGGTTGGTTGTTGTGCTTAAAATAACTATAATATCGGTTTTCCAAGAAGTACATAGAATATGAAACAGGAACTATTAGTTCTACTATCCAAGCTTAGAGCAGAAACTAGATGTCTTAGAAGGCCACATTGTCTTAGAAGGCCACATTGATCTGGCCCTGCTCACCTCTTCAGTTACACAGATAACTTCTTCTCTTTCCACAGAAACACAAAGTTCATGTTGTCACTAGGACACCGCTACGGGCATTTCTCAGATCTTCACAAAGCTGAAGATCTTTATTTTTAATTTTTAAATTTCACCTTAACTATTACATTATAACCTCTTCACAGAAGCTTTCTCTGCCAAAATAACCTAAATAAACCAACTCACCTGCAGCATTCACTGTCCTTCACAAACACTGTTTTATTTTAATAGTAACAGTTGGCACGTTTTGGAATTATCTCTTGTTTTGTTGTGTATTGTCTTTCCCCCTCACTAAAATCTGAGCTCTATTGGGGGGATAACCCATTTGTCTTGCTCACCACCTTTATGCCACCACCTGGAACACAGTACATCCTCAATAAACATCTGTTTATCAAATGAATAAGTGAAAATTAATGTGAAACTGTGGATTAATGTAAGACTGAAATATTAGCCTTAATTCACTGAAGACTCTTTCAGGTGTTCTTACAAAGCCCTTTGTGAATGTTATACATATATAGCTGACTTTCTATTGGCATCTGCTCTTATATCTGTTCTTGGTAACTGCGAAGTAAATGATCAAATCTGGACAGAGAAAGACTCTTTCATGTCATCTCATAGTCTATGGAGTATGCCATTGTTTTTGGTTTTCTGTCATTTTAGTTTCCTTTTGAAAAATCATATTTGAATATGAAATAGCGAAGAATAGGCCAAATATTGATTTTATGTATTATCCTGTTCTTTGCTTTTCTTTACTGAGTCTAGGAAATAGTGACAGTACTCTCATTAATGTACTCTCTCATTAATATCTCTCATAGATATAGTTCAATCTCTCATTAATGCTAGTTCAGTGATTTGTGTGTGTGGGGTGTGTGCGTGCACGTGCACATGTGCATATCAGGAGATATTTTAACTGTACTCAAATTTTAGTTACCGGAACCAACCAGGAATTACTCATTATAATATTTCAAGCTTTTCGGCAACTTGAAGCCTAGTGATTTAAATGCTGTTTCTTCAATTTGTAGCTTTGTAATATGTATTTTAAACTCATCTGCCTGCAAATATCTTTTTTTGTAATTTTGGACATTATGAACATTACTTACTATGATATTTCAATGATACAGCTATTGATACTGAGATACATATATATATATATTAAATTTTAGTAGAACAGCATGTGGAATTGAAATATAAATAAAATCTGTAGTTGAATAAAGTGACTGAATAAAGCATTTTGTTCTATATATATATATACGCATTTGAGGCATAAGTTTGAATGACTACTGGCATTGACAGTTGCTCTAAAATATGTTTTTTAATTAAGAACCAGCTTTCACACTACATTTTGATTATCCAGTGGCTTTTTGAAAAAGAAGATCTGGAACACACCACTGAAAAATTCCTATGTATAGTGGACTTATTGCAAAAGTATTGAATCCAATAATGGAACAACCTCCACATGTATGAATTTTTTTCAGCTTCCAAAAATTAACTGTTTATTTTTGCCATCAGCTGTCTATAGTCAAAACACTTCAGGATTTCATTCCTGATTACACAATAGGTTAATCTTTCACTGTTTTTACACATTAAGTTAAAATTGGCAATCATCAGTTTATTGCAAGCTATATTTAAGACACTCTGCAAGGACTTGTGTGTGATATACAGAAAAGTAAGAAATCCACTGCGTCCATCAAATATCTGTTGTTGACAGAAATGGCAAATCTGTATACGATGCAATACATGACAGAAACAAGGGAGAATCTAATATACTTCTAAGCAAAATGTTTTTGAAATACTAATCAACCAAGGTCCTAACAGGAAACAGATGTAACACTCAAGGAGCAAGTGGGGAGAGTTTAATGAAGGGATTGCTTGCAAGAGCATGAGAATAGATACTGAGACACTCAAGGCTAGCAACAACAAGGAGCTATCATTTACTCTGGGACTGAGGATACAGTTGGAGGTATGCTTACTAGAACCTAGAGAGAGATGCAGTGGTAGCTGTAGTAAAGGCAACCTTGTGATATTGTGACCATCTGTATTGGTCCGTTCTCATGCTGCTAATGAAGCCATACCTGAATGACTGGGCAATTTATAAAGGAAGGAGGTTTAATGGACTCACGGTTCCACATGGCTGGGGAGGCCTCACAATCATGGTGAAAGGTGAAGGAGGAGCAAAGTCACATCTTACATGGCAGCAGGCAAAGAGCGCTTGTGCAGGGGAACTCCCATTTATGAAACCATCAGATCTTGTGAGACTTATTCACTACCATGAGAACAGTATGGGGGAAACCACCCCCATGATTCACTTATCTCCACCTGGCCCTGCCCTTGGGGATTATTACAATTCAAGGTGAGATTTAGGTGGGGACACAGTCAAAGGATATCACCTTCCCACAAGGAACATAGCTACTGCCAATTTGCAAGCTGGAAGTGAGAAACTGGGGAAATCAGTATTCTAAACTCGCTGTCTCACCATGAATCTCCTATTTCTGTCTCCTGAGGTCTGCTGACCCCAAGCTGAAGCCAAGGGAAAAGGGAGCCTGAGAGATGCAGGTCACACTGGTCAGCCTCCCTGGCAGGCCTGACTAGGGGGGAATGAGTAAGACACTTGCCTCTTCAGCAAAGTTTAAGGAGGCACCACTAATCAAAATAATGTTTTAGTGTAGTTTTAAAATTAAAAAAATAGCAATAATGAACAAAACATCAAAATTTTTTAAAAATATGATATTAATATTACTGGATTTTCCTATTTTTATTTTTTGTTTTTGACTTTTCCTCTTGATTTAGCTTCCAGGATGGCTCATCAAAGCACTGCTTTTGAGTAACAGAGCAGAAAATGGGTGGAAAGTGCATTTTCAAGCTCAAAATGCTGGTTAATGATGTATTGGAATGCAGGAATGCTTTAAAAATCCCAACCTTGAGCCAGGGGTGGGATAAGAGTTTTGCATCCTATGTGGTCATAGAGGATCTTACATTCAGAAGTGCCCTACTTAGTATAATGCTCTGTGGTCACTGTCTTGAAATTCTTAATTTTTGAGTTAAAAGGTCCACATTTTCTTTTTGCAATGTGTCCTGAAAATTACATAGCCAGGCCTGGCCTTTGACTGTAGTTTTCATTTTAAATTTAGATAGATTTATTTGTTTTTATTTTTTAAATTAAACATTTTAAAATAATTTTAATTGCACATGCAGTTATAAGAAATAATATAGTGTGATACCATGTTTCTTTTACCCAGTTTCCCGCAGTGGTAACATCTTACAAAACTATGATACAAATAGTACAACCAGGTACTGGTATTAATACAGTCAAGCTATAGAACAGTTCTACCACCACAAGGACCCCTTATGTTGCTCTTTTCTAGCTGTGCCTAGGGAGCCCCTTCTCTCCCCCATAATCCCCACCATCATTGATCCTTGACACCCACTAATCTGTTTTTCATTTTAAGATTACTATATAAATAGAATTACAGAGTGTGTAACCTTTTGATATTAGCTTTTTCACTCAGCATAATATCTGGGAGTTTTCCAAGTTGCTGTGTTATCTACAGTTTGTTCCTTGTTATTGCTTAATAGTATTCCATGGTATGGATGTACTGTACTTTAACCACTTACTCATTCAAGGACATCTTTTTGGTACGTGTAGAATGCTTTTCTCAATCATATTGTAGTTTGGTTCTTAATATGAGTGATTTTCTATTGTACCCTGGACATTTCAGATATTATGAGATACTGGATCCCACCTAAGCATTTTGTTGTTGTTGTTGCTGTTGTTATTTTAGTAGGCAGTCCATCTGTTGGCATGAGGACTAGGTGAGTGTGTAAACTCAGCTTCCCTTTGTCCTGCTAACATCACTCAGGCAAAGTGGGGCACTAATCAGCACTGCCTTATTTTAGGATGAATGGGATGGGGCCTCTCTGCCACTTTCTGGGTTAAAGTGGCAAAAGGATTATTATAGTCTAGTTGCCTTTGAATGAAGGTGGAAACTCAGTTTTCCACTAGGCTCCCTGATACCAAGGGAGAGAAACGTGGAGCACTTGCTCTCCCTGCCTCCCACTGCTTCATTAAGCAGTGAAGATGTGTTTTAATTCTTTTGATATTTGGCTGCACCAGGGCAGAAAAAAATGGTTTTATCTGTTAGGCTACCCTGTCTTATGTCTTCTGTCTAGGAGGAAGAGGCTCTTAGAGTTTTTTTTCTGTCTACCTCTTTGTAGTTTCTTTTTGGAGGCTTCTGCAATCCCCTATCTGTGATATATGACAAGCAATAAGGAAATTCAGAGAAATTCTGCAAGTCCTAAGGTCCCTATACAGTCCACATTCTTCTTTCCACATTTTCAGGGAGCGCCTGTATTTGTTTGCTGTGTTATGTCCAGAGTATTTTGGGATAAGAGGGAAGATATACAGGAATGTTTATCTGTCTTGGTATAACCAAAATCTCTGGGTAATGTTTCAAAACACAGAAATGAGTTTGGAGGGAGGTTAGGCAATCAGTGGAAAAGTATACCAAAAAACAAACACAAAAAACCTCACAAAAGTGGAAAAATTGTGTCTTTTTATTTGCTCCTATTAACTCATCTTCTAGGACCTTAGTTTCATTTTCCCCTGCTTAATTTTCAGATTTCATTATGCTTTTCAGCTTTCTGACTCAGAGTCTGACTTTATATAGAAATTGCAAAACAATCATAGCATTTTAGATGTTTTGCTTGCTGATCAGAATTATATCGGGAATAAAGTTAGAATATTTGATTGTTGTCTTATCTTTGTGCTGACTGCAGTATCAGATACCATTTTATTGTTTTAAAGTCTTCTTTTTTTTTTTTTTTTTGCATTTTACTCTTTTGTCATTGCTTCAAAGTCAAGATGATGGCCACAAAATTCCAGAGGCTAAGCAATGCAGAAGTTTCATCTACTGGTAGCTAGTTTTATTTCTTAAAAATACATATAAATTAGATTTTATAGGCATATCTGAGAACAGTACACGTTTGACTTTTAATAGTATCTTAACGTATACAGAGACTTAGATATTCATCTTCAGTACCTCTAGAAATAGATTAGCTAGTTCTGTGCCTAAATTAAGGGAAAAATAAATATTTGAGTATCTGATAGATAGTAATCTGATAGAATATAACAAAATATGTAGTAATTAATATGCAGTAATTAAGAAAAAACTATAATCCTAGTTGTTAGATCAGTGTTTTTTATTTCTTTTTTGTCTTGTTGCTTTTGTTTTTAATTTGAATCATATGAGTTGGATGCCCACAGCAAGTACAACAAAACATTTTTAAAGTTCTTAAGAAGATTTGAAAATATTCTGATAATTACGGTTCTGGCTAATTTTGAAATTAACCTTTCTCATACATCCCATATCATTTATTCTATAAGCTGAATCCTTTGGAGGATGTCATTTAAAAACTTAATGACAACTGATCTTATCCCCTAAGGAAAAGTAACTTGGAGGAAGTTGATGTAGAAGAAGGCACCTTCATTTGTCTAGTATCTAATTGGCAGCTGGAAATATCACTCTGGAGCTCAGAAAATCGATGGAGTGAATTTCTGGAGTGGAAAGTTATTGACTTAAAAGTGACACTTAGGTCCTAGACTGAAATTATAAAGCACATGCTATAGACTAAGTTGTGTCCCTCCCAAGTACATATGTTGAAGCCCTAGTTCCCAATGTGACTACATTTGGAAATAGAACCTATAAAGTTATAACTAAGGTTAAATGAGGTCATAAGGGTGAGGTCCTCATTTGATAAAATAGTGTCCTTCTAGGAAGAGACATTAGAGAGCTCCTTTTCTCTCATTCTGAGTGAACTCCAAGGAAAGGTCATGCAAAACATAATAAGAAGGCAGCCATCTGCAAGTGAGAAAGAGAGCCCTCATCAGAAAGCAAATTCACTGGAACCCTGATCTTGGATTTCCTAGCCAAGAGAAGTATGAGAAATACATTTTTGTTCTTAAAGCCACCCAATCGGTGGTATTTTGTTACAACAGCCAAAGCAGAAGAGATGTTCCAGGGAAACTGGGAATCATGAGAAGAACTAAACTTTTAGTAGTCTTGGAAGTATAAATTTACTATTATTAACAGATGGTATTACCTGGATAATCAAAGTTATCAACTGTATTCTACCAGATTTATTGAGAGGATAATTCAGTAACAAGGTATGTGTTTTTAAAAAACAGTAGCATTCCTAAATACCATTAATTACTACAAGCTGGGTGTGGTGGCTCACACCTGTAATATCAGCACTTTGGGAGGCTGAGACAGGAGGATTGCTTGAGGGTAGGAGTTCAAGACTAGCCTGGGTAACATAGTGAGATCCCCACGTCTACAAAAAACAAACAACAACAACAAAGCAAACTTAGCTGGGCATGGTGGTGCACACATGTAGTCCCAGCTACTTGAGAGATTGAAATAGGAGCCTAGCTTGAGCCTGGGAGGTGGAGGTTGCAGTGAGCTGTGATCTGCACTCCAGAGCTTGGGCAACAGAGTGAGACCCTGCCTGGAAAAGAAAAAAAAAAAAAAAAAGAAGACACAATGGTGAAGGTGCCCCAAAAAAAAAAAAAAAAAAAAAAGAAAATACAATGGAACAAGAATCACATTTACAATAGCAAGACAGTATAAAATGCATAGTGTTATATAAAGTAAATGAAAGTTGTAAATATATGTATTAGGGTTCTCTATTAGGAACAGAACTAATAAGATATATGTATTAACGAAAGGAAGTTTATTAAGAAGAATTGACTCATACAATCACAAGGTAAAGCCCCATGATAGGTCATCTGCGAGTTGAGGAGCAAGGAAGCCTGTGGTGGATCATTCCGTGTCCCCAAACCTCAAAAGTAGGGAAGACGTTAGTGTAGCCATCAGTCTGTGGCCAAAAGCCTGAGAGTCCCTGGCAAACCACTGGTGTACGTTCAAGAGTCAAGAAGCTGAAGAACTTGGAGTCTGATGTTCAAGGGCAGAAAGCATCTAGCACGGAAGAAAGACAAAGGCCGGAAGACTCAGCAAGTCAGCTCTTTCCAACTTCTTCTGCCTGCTTTATTTTAGCTGTGCTGGGAGATGATTCGATGGTGCCCACCTAGACTGAGGGTGACTCTGCCTCTCCCAGACCTTTAACTCAAATGTTAATCTCCTTTGGCAACACCCTCACAGACACACCCAGGAACATTACTTTGCATCCTCCAATCCAATCAAGTTGATACTCAATATTAACTATCACAAGCCCACCCCTTGTCAACTTGAACCCATACCCGTCTCCCGAAATCATACATAATCTTCAAATGAAGACAATAATAAGATCATAATTATGCCTAACATAATAAGCTACCCTTCATACATCCAAAAGTGTACTAATCCTTAACATAAATGCTGTTACATAAAATTAGCAACATTTAAATACTGATATGAAGTCAATAAATCTTATGTCACATGATAAAGGAAAAAGAAAATAATGAAGATATTCTCTTAGTACAAGTGTATAAATGTACAAACATGCTCTGAACAAACTAGAGGAAATATGACAATTACAGTCCTTATTTCTGTAAATGGTCACGTGGTCATAGCTGGTATTGATGACTGCCTTCTACTACCCATTCTGTATTCCCTTTGGCTTCAGCAAGCACCTCAGTAGGTCATGATTTTTTACTGGGTGGACTGACCCAAACTTTCATTCCTGAAGGGTCAGGGCCATTTGTACTCCTGCCTGGATTAGGCTGTTGTAGTTTCCTATTGACCTTAATCATAGGTCATGGTAATACTAAGAGATGTCCTAAGGGATCTCCTGTATTCCACACATACTATTCCTTACTTCCTTTGTGGAGTAGTAGACTGATTTCATCTTGTTAATCCAGATCAATCACCCCAGCCAACACCTTCTTTTTTTTAAGACAGAGTCTCTGTCTCCTAGGCTGGAGTGCGGTGGTTCAATCTTGGTTCACTGCAACCTCTGCCTCCTGGGTTCAAGTGATTCTCCTGCCTCAGCCTCCTGAGTAGCTGGGACTACAGGCACATGTCACCACACCTGGCTAATTTTTTTTATTTTTAGTAGAGATGAAGTTTCACCATGTTGGCCAAGATGGTCTCGATCTCCTGACCTTATGATCCACCTGCCTCAGCCTCTCAAAGTGTTGGGATTACAGGCATGAGCCACAGCACCCAGTCTGTAACTCCCTTCTTAGCCTGTTGACTTCGAGGTAGGAGGAGCCCAAAATGGCCAGGTGGCAATCTTAACTTCCAGTTAAATGGAATTATTGTGTCTCCTGGTGGCAGCATTCCTCCCTCTGGAACTAAGACCTCTAGGCCAGCAGAATGTAATGTTGCAGGAAAAGGAAGCAAAGATTTTGCTAGTGGGTTACTAGGGGTGTGGGTGAATGGTCCCACTTTGGTTGCTGTCAGTGGTGAAGACTCTGTATGAATTTCTTGGTTGTAGAGAGTCTTCGTGTGATGATTTTCTCAGATGCTGGTTTTAGGTAACAATCAGCATGGTGACTGGAACAGAACATCACATCTCAATATCAACGTTGAATGTAAGGCATTCAGAGATTCAAGGATTCAGAGATAGGTTGTGTATTTACTAATATGAAAGCTTTTCATTCAACAGGTAATATTGGCTGGATGAAGACAAATTTTACAAATTATTCCAACATGCCAATATACTTAAATTTCATCTGATTTTAGCCAAAGTGAAAGTGATGAAAAACTTTATGGGTGAAAATGTGGAATGTATTATTAAAAGGTAAAAAAAATGAATTTATCACATATGCCATGTTTAAAACAAAACCAACATATCACTGATTTTTAAAACAGGGAAGTTGATGCAACTAATTCATTAATGGTAAGGTAGTTTGGAAGGATATCTCAATTATCCATAATGAAAGGCCTGAAAGTGTTCCAGGAAGCAGTTGCAGCCAAGGCAGGTGTAGGGGGAGAAAAGATACAACTTAGTTTTAGGAAGAAAATACACAGAGGAACGAGAAAGCAATTCCAGAGCATCTGCCAGATCTACATGAAAGGACAATTTGAGAACAGATGGCAATAGAAAGTAAAACATTACATCATACAAATCTAGACATCTTCTGACCAGCAGTGAAGAATTTGGTACAACGGGCTAAGTCCTTTAGGACATGCTAGCCAACATGGATAAGAAAAACCTTTCAGATCTGCTAGGATTTTACTAATGCCATTTTAGTCATTAATGTGTAGAACAAAAGGATACCAACAACTCCTGTAGCGGCCCAAGCAGAAATGTGTGTGGCAGTGTAGGGTCTCTTACAAAATTTCTGCTTCAATGTATAGAGTAATGAAGTACAGATAAGGAAAATTCTGTTCTGTCCAATAACACATTTACATATTAAGCAAGCCCAGAATGAGGATTTAGCCTTCCAAATAAATGCAATTCTATAATAAGAATAATAAAATAATTGCACCAGATTGTTATTTTGCTAGATAATAGAAAGACTGGGTGTTTTAGGTCAAAATAGAGTTCTGACAAATATCTATTGGCTACACAAAGATTATAATTTCTCTTCTTTTTCCCTCCTCCTCCTCCACTTCCTCCTTCTTCCCTACCTCCTTTCCCTCCTCCTCCATAAATTCACGAATTACATGTGCAGGTTTGTTACGTAAATATATTGCATAATGGTGAGGTTTAGGCTTCTAGTGTGCCCTTCACCCAAACAGTGAAAAGAATACCCAATAGGTAATTTTTCAACCTATACTTCTATCCACATTTTTGAAGTCCCCAGTGTCTATTATTTCCATCTATATGTTCATGATTACCCATTGTTTAGTTCCCACTTAAAAGGAGAATATGTGGTATTTGAGTTCATGTTTCTGAGTTATTTCACTGTGGATAATAGCCTCCAGCTCCATCCATGTTGCTATAAAAGACATTCCATTCTCTTTTTGTGGCTACATATATACCACATTTTCTTTGTCCAGTCATCTGTTGATGGACACTTGGGTTGATTTCATGATTTGGCTATTGTGAATAGTGCTGTGATAAACACTGTGATAAAAGTGCAGGTATCTTTTTATATAATTTATTTTCCTCTGATAGATGCCCAGTAGTGGGGCTGCTGGCTCAAATGATAGTTGTATTTTTAGTTCTTTGAAATCTCCCTACTGTTTTCCATAGAGACTATACTAATTTACATTCCCAAAATAACAGATATTGGTGAGCATCCTCACCAACATCTGTTATTTTTTGACTATTTAATAATAGTAATTCTTAATGGTGTAAGATGGTATTTCACTGTGCATGTCTCTGAATACTAGTGATATTGAGAACTTTTTGGATTTTTGTCATCGTATACAAGAATTAACTCAAGACGGATTAAACATTTAACTGTAAGACCTGAATTGACACAAAATCCTAGAATAAAACCTAGGAAAAACTCTTCTAGATATTGACCCAGGCAAATAATTCATGATTAAGATTTCAAAAGCGAATGCTATAAAACAAAAAGTAGACAAATGGAACTTAATTCAACTAAAAATGTTCTGCATAGCAAAAGACATTATCAATAGAGTAAATAGACCACCTACAGAATGGGAGAAAATATTTGCAAACATGCATCTGACAGAGGACTAATATTCCAAATCTACAACCAACTTAAACAACTCACCAAGATAAAAACAAATAACCCCTTTAAAAAGTGGATAAAGGATATGAACAGATTTTCTCAGAAGACGTACAAGTATATCTGCTATTTAACTTAAAAAAATAGTTACTGAAACAATCTAAATGAATTATAAGAAAATCTATCATTTTAATACTGCTTTTTCAGTCAATAAAACAGGTGTTCTCTTAAGTGTCAGGAGTGATTTTAGTTTCCCAACAACTGGGTATTGATTTCAGATTCTCAATTGGATTATGTTGCAGGGATATTTTTGATTATTTATTATCAGGCCTAGCTTTTGACAAACTATTAATATTATGTATCCAGAATAATGGCTCAGTGGTACAAACCACCATAGAATTGTTGTAACAGGAGAAGGATCCCAAAGCCAGTATCTGAATCAAGAAATTGATACTTGAGAAATGCAGATTATATAAAACATTTTTTTCTACTTTTTATAAATTTTTGTATTCCCAGCAAAGGGCACAGTGCCTGTCACATAGTAAACATACAGTAATGTGCTTTATACTGAAGTAAATGGTTTGGAATACTTGTGTCCACAGCGGGATAATGGTCCCCATTTATATTTAATGAGCACGTATTATGTGCTAGGGAGCTGAGGATTTGGGTTCAAATTTGGTTTAACCTTAAATGACTTATTTTTGAAGCCTCAGTTATCTCGTTTCTAGAATGGAAATAATTCCTCTCCCACCTGAAAAGGTTTTTGAGAGTTAAAAACTTCATTGAGTATGAAAGTAATTAAATTTAAATTATTACAAAATATGTTACTTTAATAAAACAAACATATTTTTGTTCATTCAGCAGCAATAATTTTTGTAACACTTGAATCAACAGTAGAACTCACAGTGCATAGATACCAGTTCATCAGATTTATTCCCTAGAGCTGAAGGCTTACTTTAATTTTAATGCTTGAATTTGCTAATCAACCATGCTATAAATCCCTTAAGTAGTTAATATTATATTATTCACAATCTCTTATGCTTAGTTTAATATATGAAAGAGATTATTCTGAGTACTGTACTTTCTCACATAATTGATATATCCACAGTGGATGCCCTCATTGAATCTAAAAATTTCCTCATTAATGCTTAATTATATTCTATAACATAGTTTATCTGAATTGTTTCTAAATTTTTTCAAGTCATTTTCAGCTGCTGAACTTTTAATATAATACAACTAAGCTTATTCTTGAACCAAAATGCATAATTTCAGTTATTTCATTTTCTTTGTGTTATATACATTCAGAATTCTCGATTTGTTTCATGCTTGTTTGGCCTAATTTTATCAATTTAGTTTTATATTAAATATATTGGTCTCAGACATTATACTAAAGGGTACCATTAAATACCTTGTAGTTACTTAAATGATGAGAAAAATATGTATCTTCATATTGCCTTGAACATCTTTGATTACCATGTTACACTTGTCACAATGAATCAATATTGGTATATTATTGTTAACTAAAGTCCATAGTTAATTCAGATTTTTTGTATTTTTTGATCTATATGCATATATTTTTTTGTATACTAAAATCCTATCCAGGATACCAATAACATTTAATCAACATATTTCTTTAGGTTCTTCTTGGTTTAATTCTTGTCCTTCCTGCCACCATGTGAAGAAGGATGTGTTTATTTCCCCTTCTGCCATGATTGTAAGTTTCCTGAGGCCGCCACAGCAATGCAGAACTGTAAGTCAATTAAACCTCTTTCCTTTATAAATTACCCAGTCTTGGGTATTTCTTCATAGCAGCATGAGAATGAACTAATAGACATGGTTTTTGACAAATGCTCAATGTCATGTATTAATCATTGTAGTATCATAAAGAATAGTTTCATTGTCCTAAAAAATCAAATCCCTAAGCTTTATTTATTCATCCCACTTTCTTCTTTCACTTAGAATACATTTATGTTTCTTTCATGCATTTTTGTTTCTTGCTAGCTCATTTCTTTTTTTCTTATAATAATATCTCATTTTATGACTGTATCACAAATGTCAATAGCGGAGTAGACCAAGCAGAAAGAATCTCACAGCTTGAAGACTGTCTTTCTGAAATAAGACAGGCAGACAAGAATAGAGAAAAATGAATGCAAAGGAATGAACAAAATCTCCAAGAAATATGGGACTATGTAAAAAGTCAAAACCTGTGACTGATTGGGGTACCTGAAAGAGATGAGAAGAATAGAACCAAGTTGGAAAACATGTTTCAGGATAAATTACTTTTCTAATGTATCATTGAATTTGTTTTGCTGGTATATTGTTGAGGATTTTTCATCAATATTTATCAGAGATATTGGCCTGTAGTTTTCTGTTTTTTTGTTGTTTTCTTTTCCTACGCCTTTGTCTGGTTTTGGCTTCAGGATAATACCAGCCTTGTAGAATGAATTTGCAAGTTTTTGTTCCTCCTTTATGTTTTGGAATAGTTTGGGTAGGATTGCTATTAGTTCTTCCCTAAATGTTTGGTAGAATTCAGTAGTGAATCTATTGAGTTTGGGCTTTTCTTCACTGGGAAACTTTGTATTGGGGATCCAATCTCTTTATTTGTTATTAGTCTGTTCAGGTTTTGGATTTCTTCATGGTTCAATCTTGGTATGTTTTGTATGTCTCTTAGAGTGCATCCATCTCCTCTAAATTTTACAATTTGTTGGCATATAGTTTCTCATAGTAGCTACTAATGATCCTTTGAATTTCTGCAATATCAGCTGTAATGTCTCCCTTATCATCTGTAATTTTATTTATTTGGGTCTTCCTTTTTTTTCTTCATTAGTCTGGCTACAGGTTTGTCAATATTTTTAAATCTTTTGGAAAAAAATGACTTTTTGTTTCATTAACGTTTTGTATTTCCTTCATTTCAAATTCACTTATTTCTGCCATGATATGTATTATTTATTTCCTTCTACTAATTTTGGACTCAGTTTGCTCTGATTTTCTAGTTCTTCATGATGTATCACCAGGTTATATTTTAAGTTTTTCTTCTTTTTTGATGTAGGCACCTATGGCTATAAAATTTCCTCTTAGTACTGCTTTCACTGTATCCCATGGGTTTTGGTATGTTATGTTTTCATTATTATTTTTTTCAAGAAATTTTGTAATTTCCTTCTTAATTTCTTCATCGACCCACTAGTCGTTCAGGAGCATATTGTTTAATTTTCATGTGTTTGTATTGCTTCCAAAATTCCTCTTGTTGATTTCTAATTTTATTCCATTGCAGTTTAAGATGTTTTAAGACTTGTTTTGTTACTAACATAAGGTCTATCCTTGATAATGATCCAGGTGCTTAGGAAAAGAATGTGTTATTTATTTATTTATTTATTTATTTATTTATTTATTTATTTAGAGACAGAGTCTCGCTCTGTCTCCCAGGCTGGAGTGCAGTGGCGCAATCTCAGCTCACTGCAAGCTCTGCCTCCCGGGTTCACGCCATTCTCCTGCCTCAGCCTCCCATGTAGGTGGTACTATAGGCGCCTGCCACCACGCCTGGCTAATTTTTTGTATTTTTAATAGAGACGGGGTTTCACCTTGTTAGCCAGGATGGTCTCTATCTCCCCTGAGCTCATGATCCCTCCGCCTGGTCCTCCTAAAGAGCTGGAAGTACAGGCCCGGCAAGAATGTGGATTCTTTAGACTTTGGATGAAATGTTCTGTAAACATCTATTAAGTCTATTTGTTGTGTAGTGCAGATTAAGTCTGATGTTGTATTAGTTTGTTCTCACACTGCTAACAAAGACATACCAGAAACCGGGTAATTTATAAAGAAAACAGATTTAGTTGACTCAGTTCACCATGACTGAGGAGGCCTCAAAAAACTTACAATTGTGGTGGAAGAGAAAGCAAGCACGTCTTCTTCACATGGCAACGGCAAGGAGAAGTGCCAAGCAAAAGGGGAAAAAGCCCCTTATGAAACTATAAGATGTTGTAAGAACTTACTATCATGAGAACAGCATGAAGGTAATCACCCCTATGATTCAATTACCCCTTGCAAGGCCCCGCCCACGACATGTGGGAATTATGGGAACTATAATTCCAGATGAGATTTGGGTGGGTACAGTCAAACCATATCAGATGTTTCTTTGTTGAGTGTCTGGGAGATCTGTCCAATGCTGAAAACAAGGTGTTGAACTTTCCAGTTATTGTTTGGGGTCTATCTTTCCCTTTAGCTTTAAAAATGTTTGCTTTATATATCTGGATGCTCCAGTGTTAGCATATATATATATTTACAATCATTATGCCTTGTTGCTGGATTGATCCCTTTGCATTATATAATGACCTTCTTTATTTCTTCTTATGTTTTCTGTCTTGAAATCTATTTTGTCTGATATAAATATAGCTACTTCTGCTCTTTTGTGGTTTCCATTGTCAATGAATACCTTTTTCCATTCTTTCATTTTCAGTATACATTTATCTTTGCAGGTGAAGTGTGTTTCTTATAGGCAACAGATCAATGGGTCCTGTTTTTTTTTTTTTTTTTTTTTCATCCATTCAGACACTCTACATCTTTTGATTGGAAAGTTTAGTCCATTTACATTCAACATTACTATTGATAAGTAGGGACTTCTCCCATTGTGTTATTTGCCTTTCGTCCCTCCCTCCCTCCCTCCCTCCCTCCGTCCCTCCCTCCATTCCTTCCCTCCCTCCATTCCTTCCTTCCTTCCTGTCTTCCTTTTAGTAAAGGTGATTTTCTCTGATGGTATGATTTAGCTTTTTGCTTTTTCCTTTTTGTGTATTCATTGTGCGTTTTTCAATTTAAGGTTACTGTGAGGTGCATAAATACTATCTTATAACCAATTATTTTAAACTGATGACAACACTGATTACATAAACAACAAACATGCAAAAAGAAAACTAATAAAATCTCTACATTTTAACTTCATCCCCTTGCTTTTTAACTTTTTGCTGTTTCTCTTTTGGTTTTTCCTAGTCTAATGTTAGTGCTGGACTGGGCTAAGAGCCAGAGGACTAGGGTTGCGTGTAACCTAGGGAAATACAAGCCAGAGTGGCCAAAGGAGAACTTCTGCCATCCTCTCCTAGGCAGTACAGCTCATAGCAATGAAAATGTATCCTTCCTTCTGCTTAAGGAGATGAGAGCAAAGAGTAAAGAAGACTTTGTTTTGCATCTTGGATTCAAGCTCAGCCACAGTAAGACAGGGCACCGGGCAGGGTCGTGAGGCCCTCATTCCAGGCCCTAGCTCCTAGATAACATTTCTAGTCACACAATGGGTCAAAAGAGATCCCATTGTCTTGAAGGGAAGAACCCAGTCCTAGCAGGATGCATCTTAACCTGAACACCACTCCTGTACTAACATTGTAATTATAGTGTGTAAACTACACTTAAGTAGAAAGGCTAAATGATGAAACAATACAAAATAATAAGTACAACAATTTTTCAATACATAGGCAGTACCATAATAAAGTATTCAGTAGGAATAGTACCAGCTTTTCTCTGCACATCTGGTAGAAGTTTACTGTGAATCCGTCTGGTCCTGGGCTTTTGTTGATTGGTAGAATATTTATTACTGATTCAATTTTGGTGCTTGTTATTGGTCTGTTCAGGGATTTAATTTCTTCCTAGCTCAATCTTGGGAAGGTGTATGTGTCTAGCAATTTATCCATTTCTTCTAAATTTTCTAGTTTACATACATGGAGGTGTACGTAATATTTCTTGGGTCTTCCCTCTTTTAATCTTTATTAGTTTAGCTAGCAGTCTATCTATTTTTAACTTAAAAAAACCAACTCCTGGATTTGTTGATGTTTTGAATGACTTTACATGTCTCAGTCTCCTTCAGTTCAGCTCTGATTTTGGTTATTTCTTGTCTTCTGCTGTCTTTGGGGTTGGTTTTCTCTTGGTTGTCTAGTTATTTTAATCATGATGTTATGTTGCTAAGTTGAGATCTTTTAAACTTTTTATGTGGATATGTAGTATTATAAATTTCTGTCTTAACACTGCCTTAGCTGTGTCCCAGAAATTTTGGTATGTTGTATCATTGTTCTCATTAGTTTCAAAGAACTTCTTGTTTCTGCCTTAATTTTATCATTTACCCAGAAGTAGTACTTCAGGATCAGGTTATTCAATTTTCATGTAATTGTATGGTTTTGAGTGAATGTATTAGTCTTGATTTCTAATTTGATTGTGCTCTGGTCCAAGAGATGCTTTATTACGATTTCAGTTTTTTTGCTTTGGCTGAGGAGTGTTTTATTCCTGATTTTGTGATTAATTTTAGATTATGTGCCATGTGGCAATGAGGAGAATTAACATCCTGTTGTTTTGGGATGGAGAGCTCTGTAGATGTCTATCATGTCCATTTGATCTGGTACTGATTTCAGGTCCTGAATATCTTTGTCTCTCACTATTACTGTGTGGGAGTCTAAGTCTCTTTGAAGGTCTCTAAGAACTTGCTTTATGAATCTGGGTGCTACTATTTTGGGTGAATATATATTTAGGATAGTTAGGTTTTCTTGTTGAATTGAACTCGTTACCATTATGTAATCCCCTTCTTCGTCTTTTTTGATCTTTGCTGATTTAAAGTCTATTTTGTCTGAAACTGGAGTTGCAACCCCTGCATTTTTCTATTTTCTATTTGCTTGCTAGATTTTTCTCCATCTCTTTATTTTGAGCCTTTGGGTGTCATTGTATGTGAAATGGGTCTCTTGAAGAGACCATACCAATGGGTCTTGGTTCCTTATTGATCTTGCCCTCTATGCCTTTTAATTAATCAAGGTTGTTATTGATATGTGTGGATTTGATCCTGTCATCCTGCTGTTACCGGTTATTTTGCAGACTTCTTTAGATGGTTGCTTTATAGTGTCATTGGACTGTGTACTTCAGTTTGTTTTTATAGCAGCTGGTAATGGTCTTTTCTTTCCATATTTAGTGCTTCTGTCGAGATGTATTGTAAGGTAGGTTTGTTGTAAATTCCATCAGCATTTGCTTGTCTGAAAAGGATCATTTATCTCCTTTGCTTATGAGCTTGGTTTGACTGGATATGAAATTCTGGGTTGGAATTTTTCTTTAACAATGTTATATATTGGCCCCCAATCTCTTCTGATTGTAGGGTTTCTGCTCAGAGATCTACTGTTGGTCTGATGGGATTCCCTTTGTAGGTGACCTGGCCTTTCACTCCAGCTGCCTTTAACATTTTTTCTTTTATTTTGACCTTGGAGAATCTGATGATTATGTGTCTTGGAAATAATCTTCTTGTGAAGTATCTTACTGGGGTTCTCTGCCTTTCTTGAATTTGGACGTTGGCCTCTCTAGACATGTAGAGAAAATCCTCATGGATGATATCTTGAGATATGTTATCCAAGTTGGTTCCATTCTCTTATTCTCTTCCAGGAACACCAATGAGTCATAGATTAAATCTCTTTATATAATTCCATATTTCTCAAAGGTTTTGTCCATTCCTTTTCGTTCTTTTTTTTTTTTTTTTTTTTTTCCTATTCTTGTCTGACTGTCTTATTTTAGAAAGCCAGTCTTCAAGCTCTGTGATTCTTTCCCCTACTTGGTCTATTCTGCTATTAATACTTACGATTGCATCATGAAATTCTTGTAGTGTCTTTTTTAGCTCTATCTGATAGGTTACATTCTTTTCTATTTTGGCTATTTTGTGTCTCAGGTCCCACACTATTTTATTGTCATTTTTAAATTCCTTGGGTTCCTTTTCAACATATTCCTATATTTAAATAATCTTCATTCTTATCCATATTCTGAATTCTGTTTCTGTCATTTCAGCCGTCTCAGGCTGGTTCAGAACTCTTGTTGGAGAAGTAGTGTGGTCATATGGAAGAAAGAAGACACTCTGGCTTTCTGAGTTGTCAGGGTCCTTGTACTGGTTGTTTCTCATCTTTGTGAGCTGATATTCATTCAGTCTTTGAAGGTGCTGACCGTTGGCATTTTTTTTCCTATTATCCTATTTGATGACCGTGAGGGTTTGAATGTGGTTTAAGATGGATTCAGCTGACTGACTTCATTTCTGGACTCTGATGGGTGGTGTCAGGCAAAGTGTTTTGTAGCGTGCGTGGGACCCATCCTCATTTGCATGTTCTAGCAGGAGCAGCAGCAGCAGCAGCGTAGTAGGATGCATAATTTTTATCTGTGTCAATTAAGAGTAATTCACATAAAATATTATTTTACTTTCTTTAGTCCTTCTCTGACATTTTTCCTTTATTTAGGTAGATCTGAGTTTCTCACCACCATTTTTCTACTCTCTGAAGAGTATCTTTTAACATTTATTATAGGAAGGTCTACTGGAGATAAATACATGATTGTTTGTCTGAGAAAATCTTTATTTTTCCTTCACTTTTGAAGAAAAATTTTGGTGAATACAGAATTTGAGGTTGGTGTTTTTTTTTTTTTTTTCTCCATTCAACACTTCAGATAATTGGAGAACCTCGGATTTAAATTTTAAAAATTAGACCGCATCCAAATGAAAAAAACATTCCACTCTCTTCTTGATTGCATGCTTTGCGATGTGAATTGTAATGTAATTCTAATAATTATTCCTCTATCATTAAGATGTTTTTATACCCTCTGGCTTCAAGATCTTCTCTTTGTTTTCAAACTCATATGATCTTCATATGCAGTTTGTATATGATACGCCTTGGTGGTCTCTTTCCTTTTTGTTATCAATCTTCCTTGGTGTCCTATGAGCATTCCATTTTCCTTTTTTAAAGGCAAATGTGATTTAAATGTATAAAAATAAAATTTAAAAATATGTGGAGTAGGTATCTACTCATCTTCTTGTTTTATAAAGCTTTGCTTCTGTTCACCCTCTGTATATCTCTATTTCAGTTGTTTTTCGTTTCCATTCACCCATTCATACAATAAAATTAACTGGACATCAGCCAGGCATGGTGGCTCACTCCTGTAATCCCAGCACTTTGTGAGGCCGAGGTAGGTGGATCACCCGAGGTTGGGAGTTTGAGACCAACCTGACCAACATGGAGAAACCCTGTCTTTACTAAAAGTGCAAAATTAGCCAGGCCTGGTGGTGCACACCTGTAATCCCCACTATTCGGGAGGCTGGGGCAGGGGAATCGCTTGAACTCAGGAGGCAGAGGTTGTGGTGAGCCTAGATAGTGCCGTTCCACTGCAGCCTGGGCAACAAGAGTGAAACTCTATCTCGAAAAAAAAAAAAAAATTACTGGACATTTGTTCTATTATGTGTCAAAACCTGATTTTGGAAAACAGGACCATGATCTCTATATTTGTTCTGCAAAATTAATTTTGTCATTAAATTTGCAAATTTAGTTCTCAGCAACTATTACTTTAAATATTCTGCTTTTGTGTCTCCCACCTCCTCTTCTGCTTCCTTTTCCCCCTCCCTCTCCTCTTCCTCTTTCTTCTTTTGCTTCGCATTTGTTATTCTGTTGTTTCTGCTCTAAGGAGGTTTCCAATTTGTTTCTTCAAGTTATTTGAAGGCACTGCCTGTCTAGGTCAGTCAATTAACTTCAAGCTTAGGAATATTTGTGCAAGATGATATATACTTTGGCTGAAATACTTAAGGCAGTGATTTTCAAAGTCTGTTTCTGAACCAGCAATATTAACATTATCTGGCAATTTTTAGAAATGCAAAATTTCAGAACCTACCTAGATATACTGAATCAGTACCTTTGCAGTAGGTCTCTGCAAACTGCTTTAATAAGATCTCCATATAATACAGATGAATGGTAACTTCTGAAAACCATCAGGTTTTGGAGGGCCAACATATGCCCAAACATTCTGAGACTGCTTTATCCCTTTAAATTCACTGCTAAGATTTGAGAAGATTGATTTTCTTTGCAGATCCATAGTGGGGAATGGAGAGAGTAGTTGTAGATTATAGCTGAATTTTACAATGAGGGAGAGACCCTTTTTGGTTCTACCTACCAGTGGAGTATCTTCTATTAGAGGTCCCACTTCACAAGGTTCAGGAGCTTGGTTTCTGGTGTGGAGCCCCTCAGGCCATAAAAATCTAAGATCAATGATGAAAGCGAGTTGATACCTATACTCTCCTTTCTTACTTCTCTCCTTTTCTATGTATCCAGCCCTTAAAATACTTATTTTTTGTCTGCTCAGTGATGCTTATAGTTTTTGTTTTGTTTTGCTTATCATTTATTTGTTTGATTTAAATTCAAGATTCTTATTATCTTCAGTAGAATAGTACCCAGAACCATGCTGCAGGAAAAGCTTTTTCATCTTTGCTGTTGGTATATACTCCTTTATCATTTCTGTTATTGTGGATTGTTTCTTCTGATCTATATTCTACGAGTTTTCTCTTTCTTTGGGTTCAATTTGCTAAGAAAAAAGAGAGGACTGTATGTCTAAAGAACTGATCAATTTCATTTTAAATTTCAGTGTATCGGTTCTAGATTCTGGAAAAAGAGTTTCTTTAGAACAAGCCTCCCTGGAATGACCTTCCTGGACAAAACTCATATTTATTTTAAAAAAATACACAAACCCCACAGCTTTTTGAAAGCCCCAGGAAGTGACCAAAATCAGACGAAAAAATCATCTTGTGTTTCTGGTCGGACAAGTAACTGTTTTGAAATATACCCAGAATGTTCTCCACAACAGAAACCTCTAAGAACTCTCTAAGAGAAAATAATTTACCAGAGCTTTATCAAATTAAAGAGCAGTCTATGAAAGACAAAGTACAGTAGGTAAGATTTGTGAGCAAAGAAGTCATAAAATTCAAAAGAAACATGAGAAAGGAAGGGACTTCCCTAGGAAGGAACCACAGAGGAATGAGAAATTTGAGAACGTCTCTCAAATTTCGTAAACTTCTTGCTAATTACTAACAATATAATGTTTGGGCCACAGGAGACCTGTGGTGGAGAAAGCGGTATCTAAAATCTTAAATAATTCAGAATTTGAGCCCAGCCAAACTGCCTGCTAGAAATATAAACTGGCATTCTTCAGACAAGCATAGCAATTCAGAAACTCCATAGTGTCATTTATGATGTCCTGTTATATAAATCAGTAAGCATGACAAGAATTAGAAAAATGTGACCTGTACTCAAGATAAAAACAGTCAACAATACCAAACCTAAGATAACCTATATGTTACAAATATAGTGTCAACTTTAGAGCTGAAAATGCTTATGTAGAAAGGAGGAAATACATTGAAATTCATAACCTAATTTTCTACATTAAGAAACTAGTAAAGAAAGAGTAAATTAAACCAAAGTAATAAAATGAAAGAAATAATAAACATGAGAGAAGGTATTAATAAACTAGAAACAGTAAAACTATAGAGAAAAGTGACAAAGCCAAACATTGATTTTTTAAAATATTAATAAATCTATAAACTACCAGAAGACTGATCAAGAAAAAATTAATAATATCAGCAATGAAAGACAGTATAGTATTATAGATCTTACAAGTGTCACAAGAATAATAGTATTATGAACAACTTTATACCAACAAATTTGACAACTTAGAAAATAAAAAAATTTTAAAAATACTACTTATTAATACTGACAGAAGATAAAATACAAAATATAAGTATATATTTCTATATTATATATTTACATATTAATTGAATTTGTTATTCAAAACTTCCCCCATAAAGTAAATCAAAGCCTAGATGGCTTCAGCCACAAATTCTATCAACTATTTAAAGAGAGAAATAATACTATTATCACACAAACTCTTTCAGAAATAGAGGAGGAAGAAACAGTTATTTATTTGTTTTTTGAGGGCAGTATAACCCTGATAACAAAACCTAACAAAGATACATGAAATGAAAATTATAGACCAGTATCCCTCAGCGAGGGAACCTTTCTCAAAATATTTAGCAGGTCAATTCATTGAAGCTGTATTGGATTAAAATTTATTTAGTCTACTTTTATAGTTTTTTTTTTATGATTTGTTTTCAACTCAGTTTCATTAAAATTATTTTTAATGGTAGTTCCTAATACTTATATAGAAATTAACATGTCATGGGCATTTTAGCACTATATACATATTAACTCATATTAATGTATTTTGTTAATAAGGAAATGAAGGCACAGAAAACTTTTCTGCTGTAATAAAGTTAGTCATACAAGAATCGAAGTTAGGTCATTTGACTGCAGAGTCTGTGCTGTTAAGTACTTTATTTCTACCTCTTTATATTGCATGTGATTATTTCGTTATCTGTGGACAACTTCTAATGCTTATTTTGTCTGCTGATTCTCTAGTGTGGCTTATTTACTTATGTGTTTTGTACCTATTGATTTACATCAATAAATATAGATATTTGTGGAAATCCATTGATGCTTTTTATGTTCACACCCTTCCAAAGGATAGACTTTATTGCTGCCAGCTTTTTCTGTTAACTTCTGTTTTTGGGTAATATAGCACAACTTTTATAAATTCACAGCTGCAAACCACAGGAATGCAGACCTGATATTCTGAATTCTCAAAGGAGATGTTTTCCAAAGCCAGTTCAAGACATGCTTCCTTGTAATCTTAAGTCACTGATGATGACTTTTAAATATTTAGTTTACTCTTTGCCTGAGGATATAGATTGTTGAGAAACCCAACTTCTAAGTCTGCATGAATCCAAACCTCATTTTCTGAACCTGTGAGTTCATTTTATGTTACTGAACTTAGCAAAAGTGCCCAAACTAGGTGAAGTAGCAGTGAGAATGCACCAGGATCATCTTCAGCTCCTTTGGGTTTGGATTCTGGAGATTTGTTTTTACCTTTTATGAAAACCCAACAGTGAATCTACAGGGGTTTAACTAGGTATCACGGACTGTGAGATGCTGTCTCTGGGTAATCATGCACAGAAAATTGGAAAAGAGGCTTTTGATTATTTTAGTCTTCCCTTAGGGACTAGGAGGCTTTCTTGGACTTGTGACTAGATCAGTCATAGCTGAGTGCATTTGCTTCTTTGGGGAAAGGTTGGTTAAGGTAGGTTTGTGGCATGGGTAAGAAATGTGCAGTGGGGAGAGGGCACACATGATTGCCCTGCTCTTTTCATTATACAATTACTTACTCTTACCAGAAAGCTTCAGAACATGGGCTGTGTACTAGTTGCAGTTTTATGGTTGTCTGACCACCTAAAGCTGTAGCAGATAGGGTCATAAACTCTACTCTGTGGCATATCCTGGACACTTCTGTTAGTTGATAGCTCACAGACTTTTCAAATAATTTAAAGTCTGGATTTACTATATGATGTAATTGTTGACTTTTAAGACCAGGAGATTTCTATATTATTGGATACTTAAAACACAGAGGTAATTTATTTTTAGATGGGGATTCTCTGTAGATAACTGAATATGAATTTTATGAGTCTGTCTTTGCCTTCTTTGGATCGTCTGATTTTTTTAAATGGCATTTGTCCTCCTACAATACTTGCTAAGCCACTAAATTTAACAGTTTGAAACAGCTGTCCCCAGGCATCCCTGCAAATTAATACTGTTGCACTACATTTCATTTTTCTTAAAATTAATATTTTGGTTCTCTATAAATTAACTTCTAGCAATCTACCAGTGTAAACATTTGTTCTTTTAATTTAAATTTCTTGACACAGGAGGTGTTTTCAACGTAGAAGAATGTATAATTATTCAGCTTAAAAATGGTAGATGAAAATGAAGGCATAGATAGATCTCTGACATATTTTCTTTCACAGTTGCTGCTTAAACTCTGAATCTTAATTTTTTTTTGGAAGTACTCTCTTTTCCCTCTTTATTTTTTGAACCTAGAGTCATTATGTTACCAAAAACATTTCATTGTATTTTCTCCCTTTCTTTCTCTTTACCCCATCTCTCCCTCCCTTCCTCCTTTCTTCCATCCCACCCATCTTCCTCCCTTTCCTTCCTTCCCTTTTGCTTTCTCTCCCTGTCTCTTTCTTTTTAAAATTTGATCTATCTAATATTATAACTCTTGTTGGGAACACAAGTGGGTAAACACAAGTTTTTTTTTTTTTTTTACGTCTTCTTTGCTTCAAGATCTCCTTTTCAACATAGCAAATGAATACAATTTGACTGCCTGTAAAAGAAAAATGTAAAATAACAATGTTTTAAGCAAATTATATATCTGTCTATCTACTTAGTTTCTTCTCATGTATAGTCCAGAGATAGTATGGCAGAGGTTGGTGTGGTGATGGTGGGTTCATCATTACCAAGAGCTTTTTCTCTGTTTTTACTCCGTTTATTTTATTATGTTAGCTCAGGGTCCACAATACCTACTGGAGCCCTGGTTATCATATGTGCCTTCCAATTGTCAGAAAAACTGCCAGAGCATAAATGAGAGGCTTTAAATTCAAATTTAATCAGTTTTCTTTAAGGTGCTGTCTTGGTCAAGGGGTAGGAACATTACCAATGATAGTCTAATATATGAAAGATAAACACCATGGGAGCTGGATCATCCTACTGATGTTCCACTTATTCCTGTTACATTATTAACAAATCTTCAGAGTTGAATTGATTCCTATTGTTTCTGAGGCCTACCTTTGTTTTTTGTTTTTGTTTTCTGATTTTTTTTTTTTTTAGACAAGGTCTTGCTGTGTTGCCCAGGCTTGAGTGCCTTGACATGATCACAGCTCACTGCAACCTCCGCCTCCCATGCTCAAGCCATCCTCCCACCTCAGCTTCCCGAATAGAGAATCTGGGACTACAAGTGTGCACCACCATGCCACACTAATTAAAAAAAAAGAAAAAAATTTTTAGAGATGGGGTTTTGCCATCTTGGGTAGGCTGGCCTCAAATTCCTAGGCTCAAGTGATCCGCCAACCTCATCCTCCCAAAGTGCTGGTATTATCGGCATGACCCACCATGTCCTGCCCTACCTTTGACTGTTGAACTAACTCATGCAGTTACAGTAAATTCCATTTATTTATTTATTTAAAAACAGCCTGAGTTAGTTTCTTTATTTGGAACCAAAGACACTTAAATAGGAAACATAACAAGAAAACTTAACTCACATATTGTTGGCATGATTTTTATGTGTATGGGGTGTGGGGAGAGTGATGCTGTTGTTGGGTGAGTTTCTTCAGGGTAATGACCATAATTTAAAAATCCACACTAATGAGTATACTCGGTATTTGTTGTGTCAGGCCTTCCCAATTCTCAGATAATAAAAATTATGCCATCTATTTAGAGAGAAAATATCATACATCTTTCAAACCAGGATGGACATTAGAATAAAGAGGGAGGCATGAAAATAATTAACGGTCACTAATTGACTCTTATTTGGACTGTGCCAAGCAAACCAGGATATGCATATATTTATTTCCACCTAACAAAATGCTGATAACTGGCTGCTACTTTAACATTGGTGAATTTGACCACATATATCTCAATGTAGGTTTGTCAGTTATGGATAACTTATGGAAACCTTTCCATATAATAAGATGTGTGTGTGTGTGTGTATGTGTGTGTGTGTATAGTGTATATACATATATACACAAATACACATATATAGTGTATATACATATACACACACACATATATATGACTGAGCACTAAATTGGTAGAGCTATAAGAAGCTGTAGCAAACATGCTAACAATTTCTCAGAAATGAGTTGTAAATACTTACAGTGAGCAACTTACACTGACTAGAAAACAAAAAGTTACCTAAAAATAGCTCCTCCAAAAAATTCCTAGGTACTTACAATTTATTGAAAGCAATTTTAGAAATATGCATGGAATTACTTCCATTTGGATATATAATCACTTTTGTGCCATCAGTATGCATTTACTAAATTACCTTTCCAATTATACACTCTTACTTTTATAATTGTACTTCTATTTTTTCAATATGGCAAACTTTTTTGCAATCCAATTAAAGTTTGTAGCACATACATTAGGTTGGGTTTGCTAGAAAGAGACTTGGATAAAAAGTTGGAAGCAGAATGTGTAGCTGGGAGAGCTCAAGAGAGATACACCTCTAGGATGTGAGGAAGGCAGAGTTGGGCAGAGGGAGAAACTGACTCACACTGTGATAGAAACTTTGGCCTCAGAAAGTCCTACACAGGTGGCCAAAGTATCACAGGTTGAGGCAAGGTCACTGAGTCTTTGTATCTCTCTATCAGGTAGTTAGATATAGAAAGCTCCCTATAATGGAGGCTTAAACTTGGACAGGGAAGAATCTATGGCTGAGAGCGATTGCTGGTGAGGCTGATAACCATGCACCAGTACATCAAATCCGATGAAGGATCTGGGCAGAGCACTGCAGTATTCACTACATGAAGTATATTTTGCACTGTGGACACAAATTAGAAAAATTGCAGGTAGTGGTATATTGTAACTGGCATTGCCCTATATGTGCAAAGTCAATGTGTCACCTTGTAGAATATTCTCTGATGATAATCACTATTATCCCCTCTCTGCTAAGATTTTTTCTATATCTGAAGGGCATAAAGCATGGAAACTACATTTTTCAAACTCCATTACCAGAAGGGTATGGTTGGATTTCAGCAATGAGTGGACTTTGCATAAAATTTGGAAGGCGAAAGAGAAGAAAAGCCTGGCTGCTGCAGGTTGGAACACTGGCAACAATAGATGTGGAGTTTGCAAGACGCTGCTAAGCTTCCTCAGGAAAATTATTTTTTTCAATATTTCTGGCATATGAAATCATCAGTTGTTTTCAGTGGTTCTGGATGAAAATTGGTTCAATTCTTCTACCTGAGAATCGTTCATTTCTGTGCTTCAGGAAACTAAGACCATCGCTGGCAGTTTTGTTGA
The DNA here is from genome assembly GCF_000951045.1 of Mandrillus leucophaeus. NCBI lineage: Eukaryota > Metazoa > Chordata > Mammalia > Primates > Cercopithecidae > Mandrillus > Mandrillus leucophaeus. Next base: position 1,249,832 of record NW_012101266.1, on the reverse strand, counting down.
GGGATCTTTGTGCATTCATTTTTCCTTAAAACAGCCTTCCTAATTTTTACTCCCCCAGCCTCCATGGTTGTATAAGCCTTTAATTCTTAGAGTTACATTTCTCTTACTCAGTATATCCTAGTGCGGCTTCTGTTTTCCAGACCCAACCCTGACTGATATAGTCTCCATGTGTTTTAGATGGTGGGATAGTTTGGATATTTGTCCCTGCCCAAATTGCATGTTGAACTGTAATCCCCAGTGCTGTAGGTGGGGCCCAGTGGGAGGTGTTCAGATCATGGGGGCAGATCACTCATGGCGTGGTGCTGTCTTTGTGATAGTGAGTTCTTGTGAGATCTGGTCACTTTAAAGTCTTTGGCACTTCCACCATCTCACTGTGTCTTGCTCCTGCTTTCACCATGCAAAGCACCTGCTCCCGCTCCACTTTTCACCATGATTGTAAACTTCCTGAGGCCTCCCAAGAAGCCAAGCAGATGCCATCGCCAGGGTTCCTGTAAAGCATGCAGAACTGTCAGCCAATTAAACCTCTTTTCTTTACAAATTACAAACCTCTTTTCTTTAGAAAATAGAATAAAGGTATTTCTTTATAGCAATGCAAGAATGGCCTAATACAGATGGCTCTGCCATTAGTGAGAAAATTGAGACATTTTATTTCTCTAGATGGCAAAACATTTGTAAAAATAAAAGAAAGCTATCAATATAGCATCTATTGTGATCATTTACTATGTTAAGCATGTTATTAAGAAGGTAAGCATAAGTTTAACACAATTTTGGCAATGAAGAAGATTGAAGGAGAAAGAGCGTGTATGTTGGCTTTGCTCTGTGAAACGCAGATGAAATGGTCACCTGTTCTAGCAACTCATGAGAAATTCTTCATTGTTTATTATGTATCAGGATCAGCCTTAAATTCAGAGTTATGAAAAGTTTGATGATTACAAAAAAAGGGAAGCACTAAATAATATAGGTACAGAGAAGGAATAGTGTCAAATAGAATTTTCAATCTGTGTATAAGGATACATAAGCATTTTTTAAGGAAAGCACAAAAAAGCATGAGAAAGTCTACAATGACATCTATGCCAATATAATGAGCTAGATATTTAGAGAAGAAACTCTTGATTAAATACTTTTTATAATATGAACACACACACATGATATGGCATGACGGTGTTTGTGGAACATGACATTCCTCTGGCCAAAGGGAACTGGAAAAAAAGTGAAAGAAATCATAGATTTTGGTGGAAACAACAAGAAATGACAGGAATGTCAAGAAAGTGAAAATCTAGAGTGGCAGATATAAACACTGGGTTGACATTGTTTGGGGGAGTGTTGGTTTATACCTGGTGGCCTAATGATGATTTAAAGGGCAGGAAAGCAGCAGTGCAAAATACAAGGCCTGGACATTACTGGGTTGAAAGACTGGATAATCACATTTATTGGTTTTTTTATATATATATATATACACACACACACACACACACACATATACATATATGTATACACATATACACACATATATACACATAAATATATATACACACATAAATGTGTATATATATGTGGATTTTTTTTTTTTTAAGATGGAGTCTTGCCCTATTACCCAGGCTGGAGTACAGAGGCGCAATCATCTCAGCTCACTGCAAGCTCTGCCTCCCGGGTTCATGCCATTCTCCTGCCTCAGCTTCCCAAGTAGCTGGGACTACAGGCGCCCACCACCACCCCCGGCTAATTTTTTGTATTTTTAGTAGACACGGGGTTTCACCGTGTTAGCCAGTACAGTCTGGAGCTCTTGACTTCGTGATCCGCCCGCCCCGACCTTCCAAAGTGCTGGGATTACAGGCGTGAGCCACCGTGCCTGACCTATTGGTTATATTTTTTTAAAAAGTAGAGGTGAAGATGGATGCATCAATCTTGACTGTGGGTAGATTAGAAAAATTTTTCCTGTAGAAATTTCTAACCACAAATACACTTTTATTTTTTAAAAATTAGAATCAAAACTACTTTTTTAGTATGAAAAACCAAAAGCTACAAGTTTATCTTAAAAGTGGACCTGATAAATGCTGTCAACAAATCCTGTCTTCTTAAAAGAAAAATCTCTAAATCCAGCCTGTATTTTACCTGGATAAATCTTCAGTAAACATGAACTCACAATAAATGACTAACCACTGGAGTAAGATTAGTGCAAATGGAAAATTATGCAGACCAGCAAAGAATGTAAATATTGGAACTATCAGAAATAGGAAGTAAGTATGTTTAATATGTTAATAAAAAACAAAGACAGGCTATTTGAAGAAGGAATATGGTTCTTTCAAAACTCACTAGGGAACTTTGTATAGATTCTGAGTTGGGAAAGAAGGATGAAATTATATCCAGTTGGAGTTCCAGGAGGAGATAACATAAACAATGGGAGAAGTAAAATATTTTACAAAATAATATATGAGATTTTCAATATATGAGAATAACATAGTCCACAGGTTCCAGAAACCCAATTAATCCTAAGTGTGATATAAAGAAACCTTAC
>NW_012101266.1:1242666-1244502 GCF_000951045.1 Mandrillus leucophaeus | reverse complement strand
GTCAGTCAAAGGATTTTCATGAGGAGTAACATGTTTAGGTTTGTGTGTTAACATGATTCTGGTAACAACTTGGAAGAAATGTTGGAAGGAAACAATGAAATGGTAGGAGGAGGAGCAGTTGGTTGGCTATACAGTAATTCAAAGAAAAGGAAGTCAGGCCATAAACTAAGGGAATAGCAGTGTGAATGGATTTTACCACCCTAGCTCAAATAATATATCAGGATTCTGCACACTTTGAGGATGTTTATTAATATATGTGTTGGCATATTACTGCGCATTTCCAACAACCAAGCATCAACGTTTAGGTGTCTGGGATAATCTATCAATTTGCATAGTCCAGATGTAGACAATGTTATTCCCCAGAAATGCTCCACTGAGATTTTAGAGTGAAAAGCAGTTAGATTGTGGGAACTTCTCTTCAGTGTCTCTATGAGGAGAAATAGAATATTGGTGGTCCTCTAGCTACCAACTTTTTGGTCTCAGGCAATTTGTGTGTGTATTCAGAAACTCCAGTAAAATATAACAGGAAGGAGGCACTGGTAGCATGGGGGGAAATGAGAAGGATGAAAAGCCCATGTAAATGGGGTATCTGGGAGCGTTTCAGGGAGAAAGTTAATAGAGTGTTAAATATGGACTCTGGAGCAATTACAAACTATGAGAGAATTGGAGGTGAGAGGCAAGGGGATTTTTATAATATATCATCATAGTTGCTGATCTAGGTGTCTACCAACACCTCTAGACTGGTCCACATGAGCATCTAGTCTCTATTTGACTTACACAAAAAGTAGAAGGATCAAAAAGGTTTTGCTTGCATGTGGCATTGTAAAATAAACAAATGTAAACATCTGTCTCATGAAATATAGTTTAAACCAGAAGCGTATGGAGAAACACGCTTAAAAATACCTTGAGCTTTTTATCAGGTTATTGAAATATCCACAGATTTTCATATCTTTTCAAATATTAAAAATGAATTGAGAAACATTTTAATAATATAATCCTTAGGATATTCATAATCAGATAATCAGTTGACAAAACATTGTGATTCATCTTTGCCATGGAAATTATTTTAATTTGTGTAACTGTGTTAAGTCAAACTCACTAATTTCTAGGTGTAAAAACAAATAAGAAAACTGCGTAAATACTAAGGTCCATTCCTTAAGACACAAATATTCAGAAAAACTTTAGATAACAATTCACTATTCTATCTTGAACTTTTTTTTTTTTTAAATTGCAATCTAAAGAGCAAGACCAATGTTAAAATAAGATCACATTGTCAATGGATGCTTGGGTGTGAAAACAAGAAGTGTTTAATATTTGATTTATTATAGACCTGAGCACTTCCTGTGTTTCATATATTTCTCACACTAACTGGATCTTAATATTTTTCTTATATTTTTGAAAAACTTCAGCTTTCAAAGTTATAATCAAGTTTTGCCTCTGGGGTAGATAATTAAATTGTTAAATTCCTGTAGGGGCATATTGTCTCTTCCCTAGAAGGAGGGAGGTTTGTGGTGAAATTTTTAGTTTGGTAGATATCAATCATGTTTCTTCTCATTGAAATTAATGGGATAAGGGAGGGTGACAAAAGGGAATTATCACTGGGATAAAAGTCACTTGGCCCAGAGGCATGGTGGCATTCCAAATGGTGAAAGTATTGGGGATGTGGATATTATACCCCTAATATTTGGCAGGTAGCTGAGAATTAAGTAAAAAAAAAATAATAATAATAAAATAAAAATCAGTCCTCTAGAGATTCCAAAGTTGATCTGAGGACTCTAGACCTTTTGAGTAGTTGCCTCTAATAACATTTGGAGATAGTATCCCAGAGAAAAGTCA
>NW_012101266.1:1239117-1241111 GCF_000951045.1 Mandrillus leucophaeus | reverse complement strand
AGCAAACCATAGTGAAACTACAGAATACCAAAGTGAAAGATAAAATCTCAGAAGAAGCCAATGAAAACTGGTATGTACAAAAGGATGAAAGGCAAATTGACTGCTGATTTTCTACAGAAACAAGTGAAACCAGGAGCCAGAAAATTATGTCTCTTTTCAAAATTTAAAAAAAACTAATATTTTAAATTGATAAAAGTAGTATGTGTTTATGGTGTACACATGATGTTTGAAATAGGTATAGATTGTAGAATGACTAAATTGAGTTAATTAACATAGGTATTCACATACCTTTTTTTCTAATGAGAATATTTAGTCATCAAATTACAATATCTTTAAATTAGCGAGATAAAATGATCATCAACCCAGAACGTTATTCCAAGCTATCTTCTAAGAATGAAAGATAAACGAAGAGATTAAAAAAAATACAACTGAGAGTGTTTAGGCCTTTCCTAAAGTAGCTTACAAAGGTTATACTTCAACAAGAAGGAAATTGGACTCAGAAGGGGAAGTTCGAAGAAGCAAGAAGAAATGGTGGGTAAAATAGTGTTAAATATATTTAAAATAGTATGAAAAGTCATGTTTAAACTAACAATGACTATGTAAAACAACTAAAATAATATTTAATTTGTGAAGTTAAAAAATGTATAGAACTAAAATCTTGAAGTCAATAATCCAGGAGGAAATTATTGTACTTTGATAATTCCGGGCTCCTGAAATTATTAAAGCATTGTTACATATGAGAGAAGAACAAGAAAAATTAAGTAAAATGCATCACTAGTTATAGCAATTTAATGGAATAAATTCTGGCTATTTTATACTAAATTAAAAAGAAGAACAGCCTACTATATGTGATTACAAGAGATACAATATGCAGAACAGTTGAAAATTAATAAAACAAGAGCAATGCTAATGAAAAGCAGCTTATATGCTGTATAAATAGCAGTTAAAGTTATCTTTAAGGTATAAAACAGAGAATAGTATTACTAACAAAGATAGTTATTCTTGGAGTAAAAATTGTCACTAGAAGAGGGACCAATTCACCAGGAAGTTATAAAAGTCCTAAAATTCTATATACAAGTTCTATTCTACATAAAATAAATATTAGTAGCACTTAAAAATAATGTCAAATCTCTATAAGTGTGTAAGGTTTTTAGCACAACTGACTAACTTATAGATCAAGTAGATAGTAAATCAGTAAGAATATGGGAGATTTGAGCAACAAAATATGGAGTTCGATTACGTTCAGCAATAAGAGTATATGGATTTTTTTTCAACATTTAGAACATTTACAAACAATGACCACATACAAAATGATAAAGCAGCTCAATAAATTTCATAATCACTGTTGAACTAACCACATTCTAACCCATAAGAAAAGATAACTTAAAAATCCCCAAAACCCCTATTATTGAGGAATGTAAAAACATACTCTAAATTATCCATATGTTAATGAAAAAAAAGTCCTATCAGAAATTAGAAACTACTTAGAACTGAATGATAACGGAATTATATCCTGTAAAACATGTGCAATTCAGGTAAAAAAGTATTAAGAAAATATACTGTATATTTCTTAATATACTGTATATTAAGAAAATATACAGACCAAGTAAAGAAGCCTTAAAATTTTACAAGTTAAGCATCAACAATATTAAGTGAGGGAAAAAACAGAACAAATTTATGAAGAGAAGGAAATATTTAGTAGCAATCAGAGTAGAAACTAATAAAACAGAAAACAAACCTAGCACAGAATATCTTAACAAATCCTAAAGTTGGTTCTGTAATAAAACTGAAAAAATATATACAAATCTCTGGTAAAAATTGAGCCAGCAGAAAAGAGAAAATGAACAAATAGTATTAAAAATGGTAAAGAAGACAGATTTTCTGCAGCAATATTAAAACATGGTAAAATAATGTTTAAATATTTTCATATTAATGAACACAAAAAAGGTGAAATGGACAATTCTTAGAGAAATGTAAAGTTCTAAACCAGTAAC